>NC_072822.1:152500-452500 GCF_027744805.1 Dunckerocampus dactyliophorus
AATGCTTTGAAAAGGCACGAAAATGGAAAAAGTGGAACGAAGACGGGAGCTGTTTGGAAGCTGAAGCTCGGCTGAAATGCTGTGGAAATGTGACGAAACATCGAATGAATGTCAAAATAGTTTGACAGCTCAGATGAAGGATGAAACTGATGAAATGTTCGACGTATATAAGAAGAAATAAGAGAATGTTAAGCATAATATTGTTTGATACAACATGAGGAAAGCATGCAGGGGAACCCAGCCAGCCTTCTACAGGTCGATGGCCAAGTACGGTACTAGCTGAGCTGTGCAGCCTCATAGCGTCAGTAGAATGTGGGTAGTGGTGGGCTGGTTAATGCTATTGCTATGTCCCATAATGCATTGCTGCACTTGAACTAATTGAAATAGTTAATATTAAGTGTTTAACGTTATATAATTAGCTTTACCCTGTGTGGATTTACTTATTGTATTTCTAGACTTCGTCTTCTGTCCATCTGGTACCATGACTGTGCTCATGCCACTTTGTACCCATTCTTTTTCACAGAAAAGATGAAATGACATGGCGCGTGGGAATATTTTGGAAAAACCTGAATTGGTGGCACACCTGGCCAGAGTAAGCTGAGCATTTTGATATTGGATTTGTTTGAATTGGTTAAGAAATGCAGGAGTAGTCAAAGATTATTTGAAAATAAGTAGAATACGGCGCCTTGGAAAATAGCACCACGGGCTCGGTTCTGGCGCCAATGCTATTTAACGTCTACAACCATGACCAACATGAAGGAAGTACGGTTATGCAGATAGGGTTTAAGTTTACAACACACAGAGCTAACATGTCTTTTTGTTTATGCTCCGTTTCTCCCTTTTGTTTTTTTTGGAGAATTTTGAAAAAATAAGAGATTTTGGTTGCATAAGTCAAGTATGTGAGCAATAGCAACATTTATGGACCATGCACAGCCTTTGAGTGGCTAGTGTCAGGGCCATGTGTGTAAGCGTCCTCTTTCCTTTGCCACAAATGATGGGCTGTGCTTTGAAATAACATGAAAGAATGATAATATAGCTCATATTTCCATGGTGTTTCATATTCTTAAACTATCCGTCTGGAGTTACACATAATTAGCAAATCATTTTCAACATAACGTCCAAGTCATGGTGTCCACCTTTTAAACCAAAGAGATTTTGCCAAGCTTGTGTTCATCTAAAATGTGCTGGCAATTAGGAACAATGTAGAAACATGCTCACTAAAAATGGAAACGTGCCTCGATATCCCGCCACTTTTTTAATGGGTCCCGCTCCACTGACGCTCATATTCCTCTTGTTGGTAAAGCTGCTGCTGTGCCCTCCAAATATGAGGGTTTTAGGGGCCTCCAGCTTTCTGCTTCTTTGTCTTCTCAGCAGCTGTGATTCAGAAGAAGCGAGTGAAACGCAATCAAGGATGGACGCCGCGTTCATGGGCCACTTTGCGTTGCCATTTATGGCGTGAAGAGGGCGTGGCGTTGGGTGGAGTTGCTTATGCACATTTGGACCACGGGTGCAGCACAAATCGTGTTGTTAGGTGTGAATGTTGTTGTACGTATGCACACTTTGGCTTTCTGGCGGACGCAGACTTTTAGTCAGATTTCCACACACAGTTTTATAGGTGAGGGCCCTGGTCTTCACTGCTGCTGAGTACTGTTCCCCAGTCTGGTGCCGCAGTCTTCGTGTCAAAAAGCTCCACACTGAACTCGATGATGCCCCCAACCCACCAACCACCTGTCCTAGCTGGAATTGCCCCAGCCGAGGTCAGACGAAAAGGTGCTGTGCTGTCTCTTGCTCGGAGGGACGAGTGAATCCCATCTCCTCCACGAGACCATCACGGAGATACCACAGCGCCAGCGCCTCAAATCCTGCCACCCATTTGCCACACATGCCAAGGAATTGCGCAGCACTACACCAGCTGACACCAACGGAGCCTCCTGGGTGAAGGCAACATGGCAGGAACAGTGGAGAGCAACAGAACCTTCCAGGCTAACACTGAGGACCCCACAGAAGTCCTAACCTAACCCTAACCCTTTGGCCTACTTGCTGCCTTGTAGTAAGGACATCTGACGTCAGTGTAGATACCCTTGACATTTGTAAACGTCGCATCAAATACTGTAGTTAGAAGTAGGCTGACAGCTTGGTACACCCCAAAGACAGGACAGCCCATACCCAGAAAAACAGCGTGCCCTGATGTTTACACGGGGGAGAGCACGCGGCCACCGAGCAGGCGCATGGCGCACACACGCACGCACACACACACACACACACATACACACAGGCAGATGTTGTGTGGTAAGAGGGCAGTGATGGAAATAGATTTTAAGTGCTCCCCATTCCAAGGGTCCACATGGTTGCCATGGAGATGTGAAGCTGACAGTAACCATGTGACCCATGTGACACCTCCGTCCTACTTCTCTACCACACACACACACACACACACACACACCCTGAACGCCCCTCCCACTTATGACTTCACGATGCCGTATGAAGGTGGCTGGGCTGAGCAGCTGAAGACAAACGAGAAGGACGAGCGCAAGGAGGACAAGGAGGAGGAGAAGTTTTGTTTGACATCGTCACGTAAGAGGTTTTTTTGAATAATCGACCTGACATCATGCATCATTTTCACCAGTGCTTTTTGTGTGCAGGGTCGCCAGGGTGGAGTCACATCAGCTGTCAATCACTGTTCAACATAAAGGATCAGTCAAGCTGAAACAAACATCTTTGCTGTGCGCCATGTTCTGGAAGCACGCCACCTGGTCTTGGCACCGCGATGACGACGGTTATATGCTCACCGCAGAACCTTGGAGAAACCTGGACTCTGGCACAGATCCCCACCGGAACCACACTGCCGGCACAGCAGCTGGAACTGCTCCTGAAGAGACCCGCGACACCGGCGACCTGTCCACGCCGCACGCCAGCCATGTGACCAGACACGCCAAAACACAGCTGATGGTGAGTCTGCTGACCTCCCTTGTAGAACAACACCATTTTTTCAAGGTGTGTGTGGGGGGGGCATTGTGGGAAATGGAGGACGTCCTGTGTCACACACAAAGATCAGGAAGCATGTGTGTGTGTGTGTGCGTGTGTGTTTCCTGCTATTATTCTCTTGGTTCTTACACACACGTGCGCATGCAGAGGACACTGCTGGATCTACAGGAGGTTCTAGAATGGATGTTGTCAGGTAGAGACCACGTTTGGGTTTAGTCCTGCTTCAATAAATCTTCAGACAAGCCGCCATCATGCACACCATCTACCGCCTGTGTCACGTCTGCATTGGACAGAACCTTCCTCAGGTTGGTACCGGTGGTCCATCCGTCTTCTAGAGCTCTTGCTGTAAATATTTCATGTCTCCAACGTCTCTAAAACAGCTGCACTCAGTGCGTGTGTGAGGGAAAGAGAGAAAGATGGTTCATAAAAAAGTGAAGAAGTACAGTAAGGTGTGTGTTTCCAAGGTTTATTTGTTGTATCTTCTTTATTGACTGAACAAACACCACCTCAAGGAGGTCACATGACACTTTTTATGGCGGGGGTCAAAGTGTAGACCAGATTGGAGAAGTGTGTTTCTCCTAGGGTCTTTCCTTGAGGAAAACTTTGTGCGACGTCTGCAAAGGTGCGGATGGGCTACAGAACCTGACACGGTTCCTCCGACAGCTTTTTGTTCCCACACTCAGCTGCCTTAAAAAACAAAAGCGAGCTGAGATCTCCCCTGAGTCCACATGAGGAAGTGGACTCCAGAGGAACAACGCAAACACTGAGAAAGAATCCATTCAGCTAAAGGTCATGGGGGTGCCACTTCCTGAGGAGTTTTAATTTCAGCCTGCCAGTCTGGACTTTGGGCCACTGAGGTGTTTTTGTGTCATGGAAACAGCCTGGAGACCAGGACAGGCTGAGGCCACAACAAGAATCTTTTAGCGCGATGGTTAAAGGGCTGAACTTTTAGCTCGATGGCTAAAACCTTCAACTTTTAGCTCGATGGCTAGCGCTCTCGACTGGTTGGAGCGCAGTGTGGTACGTGGGGCTGACATGTTCAAACTTCTCGTATGTCAACATGACTCTGGTATTTCATGTTGTCCAAGATGCTGCAAGACAATTAAGTCCAACATGCAGCTAGCATGATGCTACCTCAGCTAATTTCCAGCATTGTTCAAACATTGTTGACGTAAGCAGAAGACAGTCCTGACCATGCGGTCTACATCCTCAGGTCAGTGTTATCCGAGGAGACGACGGCTTTGGGTTCACTATTTGCTGCAACAGTCCAGTGCGGATTCAGTCTGTGGACACGGGTGAGACCTCATGGAAAACTAAAGCCATACAGTGTTTGATGATTTCACAGTAAAAGCTCCAAAGTGTATTTAGTGTGAAGAGTTGTTTGTCATTTCCTGTTATTGTTGTGTCCATCACTGAGGCTCTGTTCATTGCTTGTAGGAGGTCCCGCTCATCAGTCTGGTCTCCTTGAGGGAGATGCTGTTCTGCAGCTGAACGGGCTTCCTGTGGAGACCTGGAAGTGTGGCGATCTGGCTCATGCTATCAGGTGAGCACACCCTTCCGTGTGACTTCCTTCCACATGCAGTTAGACCTTGATGACAACTGTGTGTCCGTCCGTCAGGAGCTGTCCCACTCAGATTGTCCTGGTGGTGTGGAGAGGGTCACCTGGGTTCAGGGCGGGCTTTTGTGAGTCTTTGCTCCACCCACTAGCATCCAGCAAGGTGGGTCACATGATCATGCCCTATTCGGTTGAACTGACATGTTGACCAAGTCGTCATCTTGCGTCTTCCCCATCCACCAAGTCGTGTTTGAGACGAGGGAACATTGACATCTGTGATTTGTTACTTCCAATTGACGCTGTCTGTTTCTCAGACCACAAAGTTGCTGCCTCAACCCGCCCACAGTAAACATGGCCGCAGACGGCATCAGGGATCAGTGGTGAGATCTAGTCTGGGGGTACTAGGTTCTCTGTGGAGGGACTGTAAAGAAGATGAAGAACATTGCACCGGTGTGACATCAAGTGGCGACAATTACATCATCCTGTCTCCTGTTGGTCCAGAAGAACAGGTGAGTCTGAGAGGGCGGGGCTAGAGCATGCCACTTGAAATAATGGACAAAGTCAGGGAAGTGGCAACTAAGGTGATGGCACTTCATGTCCACACACAAGTGTGAGTGCAGGACAAGGGACACGTGAGGGAGGTTAACACGGTTTGTGAGTGCCCCCTAAGAGTACTCGCCCCAGGATGTAATACCGCTACTGCAGAGAAGAAACCAAGAACCGCCCACACAGACTAGTCCATCTATCGTTTCAGTACTGAAAGCGGGGTTCAAATGGTACAACCAACTCTAAAACTGCCACCAACCTGGGTGTCACAAAGTGACGACAACATCTCCCGATAAAAACATTTGTGTTCTCTTTCAGCTCCTCCATCCTGTCCTCGATGACAGAGCCAGGACGATCGGTAAGACTTGCTCAGAATATCAATCAATGTATCGATTATGAAGTCATAACAAGTTTTTGTTGCCAGGACGTCTATACCAGACTCTCACCGGGAGAGGTCTGAACCTTCTCAATGAACAGCAAGACGGGTCGTCATGGCAACCACTCACCCGCCACGCCGTCAGCTTGGCCACTTCCACCTCCGCTACCTTGCGTAACTACGGCAACTACCAGAACTGCACCATCATTCAATCACATGTGCCCTCCTACAACACCCTACATCCTACAACGCTCATCTTCCCCGTATCTGTTCAGGTCAGAACCAAGCACCTAATCCTGATCCAGACCATTCAACCTTTTGCTTGTCTTAGTAAAGGATCAAAGTTCAGCTTTGATCCTTTGATCTAAAATCACCCCTCAAGCCATAGTCTTGAATCTAAGGCCTGCAGGTTTAAGAACCTTTCTCTGTGAGACCTGGTCTAATAACCTTTTGTCTGTGAGACCTGGTCTAAGAGTTTATTGTCTGTGAGTCCTGGTCTAAGAACCTATTGTCTGTGAGTCCTGCTCTGAGAACCTATTGTCTGTGAGTCCTGGTCTGAGAACCTTTTGTCTGAGAAGAGAACATGTTATGTTTGTCTTCTTGCAGCCTTTGGATCTGTGCAGTCCTGACAGAATGCTGCTACTGCCAGAAGAAATGATTCTCCACCAGGCTGACCAACTGCCTCAAAAGGTACGGCTGCTGCCAACAGATCACATGCCCAAAACGGACTGCTCACGTGTGTGTGTGTGCGCGCGCATGTTTCAGGTGACTGTTTTGATCTACAGTGATGTTCTGCTGGTCAGCAGAAAGGATGAAGCTGGACGCTGTCACGTCCTGATGAGTCCACTGTACATCAACACACTGCAACTTCAAGAGGGTAACATTGCTGATATCATTATCATCACTAGTAGTCGTTTGTTGTTGGTTGTTTGTTTGTTTGAGTACTTTGTTGCAGTGGCGTCGACGCCTCGTCACATCTACTTCCTGCAGAGTGCTTCCAAGGGTTGGCAGGTGGTCTTCAGTTTGGAAGCCTTCAGTTTGGAGCAGAAGCTTCGAATGAGTCTCTGTCTCCATGACAACATCCAACAACAGCTGGTTGCCATGGAGACTGTAGACAGCCAGCAGGTACTTTTTTCACTTGCAGCCTCCTAACTTTCTAAGCTGTCAATCACAGCCACATTGCTGTGTGCTGTGTGCTGTGCATGTTCATCATCAGGTTCTTTCTTCCTTCTGTCCAGTTCTCAGACCTCACCTCCTTTCCTGGCTCCTTTCCTGACTCCTCTACAGATCCTCACCTCCTCCACCCGTCTCCTACCTTCCCTCCCCTGAAAGTCACCCCTCCTCCTGCCTTCTCTTCTCCCGCCACTACAGTTTTACCCACCTTGACCGAGCTCCTCCCCCCTCCTTTGCCCTCACCTGTCTGGAAGGAGAGAGGGGCAGGAGGGGAGGAGGAGGAGCATCAGCAGGGGGAGGGGGAGAGTGCCTCTGAAATGTCAGAAAATGTTGGGGGGCGGGGCTTACTCCTCAACCCCGCCCATTTCACATTAGAGGCGCATAAGAGTAATGAAGAGGAGGAGAGAACACATACCGCAGAGGACTTAAGCTCCGCCTCCACACCGGCAGGTCAGCCTGACACATGACCCTGCATGCCCACATGTCCTTCCTGTGTCCCTTCACAATAAAAGTGGCAGGAAACATCTCTTTACACTTTTTCAGCAAATATCAACAAGCTAAAGTGATTTATTGATTCAAATGTAATATCGATTGACCTCGTTTATTGACTTGTCATTCATTGATTACGATGTAATATTGATTTATATCGTTTATTTTTCATTTATTGATTCCAATGTAATATTGATTGATATCATTGATTTAATTGTCATTTATTGATTACAATGTAATATTGATTGATATCGTTTATTGACTTGTCATTCATTGATTACAATGTAATATTGATTGATATCTTTTATCGAGTGTAAAACTCTCATAAAAAGATATTTGTGCTTTGGTTCAGTCCTCAGGCGCTCACTTTCTGAGGGTTCTCTGCAACAACCTCCATCAGGCCACTCGCGTTCTGACAGCACCATCCACTGCCTCACCCGCGCCCTAACCTTTCACCTCCACACCTCCCACCCCTCCCTTCACACTCTCAGGAAACACCTGACAACAGAGGACGGCTCTCTTCACCACATGCTGCTGCTCAATGGCTCCAAGGTAGAGTCCGCTATGAACATACTTGCGTAGCGTCTACATACTGTAGCTGTATGCGTATCAATATGTACATAGTCCATTACCAAGCAGGTCTAGTGAGTGCTTGTTTTATTTTTCAGGATGTTGAAGTTAGAAATCACCTTAGGAAGAAAACCAAGAGTCTGTACGTACACACACACACACACACACACATGCAGGAATAAGTTGTTGTTTTTGGCAGTGCTGCAGACGTGCGCAGTGGTTTTCCGTTCCTGCGCAGACGGAAGCGTTGGGTCCAATGTGGCAGCTTGGAGAGAGCCCTGAGGAACACCAGGTGTGTTCTTCAAGTCCAGAACTTTCATTCCAGACTCTTCATGCTGTTTCCAGTGGTTCTGATGTGCTTTGAGGAGGTTCTTGTGGGTTCTGTTCTGCTGAAGCGTGTCTTCCTCCAGGCCGTCTGCAGGGGAGGTATTGAAGTGGGCGGAGAGTCTTGAGGCCCTCTTGGCCAATCAGTGTAAGGCATTTTTTCAGCTGTTAGTGAGGGGAACCAATCATTAGGGACATTCATGCCATCTTTCTTGTCATTGGTCAGATGGTCTTGCGGTGTTCCGTCACTTCCTGAAGTCCGAGTTTAGCGAGCAAAACCTGGACTTTTGGTCGGCTGTGGAGAGATTCAAGGAGACACACCCCCTCAGCAAGATGGCTGCCAGCGCCGCCAAAATCTATGAGGAGTTTATCTCAAGCAGCGCACCCCGGCAGGTACCTGACCTGTCCTGTGTGGATGCCACAGATCGCATTGTGATCTCACCTTGTTCATCTCCAGGTGAACGTGGATTCAAAGGTCAGAGAGTCAACCAATCACAGCCTGCGTCTCGGCGTTCACCCCGCCTCCTTCCAGCTGGCCCAGGATTGCATCTTTGACCTGATGGAGGCCGACAGCTACCCACGATTCCTCAAGTCCCACCTCTATGCTCAACTGGCCAATCAGGACACAGGGGTGGTCCATTAGAGCCAAGCAACTTCTGGCCAGCCCGCCAATCAGAACCGTAGCCCAGAACCTGACAACCAAGACTTGTAATCCTATGACGAGATCCATTCCTGTTCGACTGCGCCAGGTTCAGATAGGTCAAAGAAGTTCTGACTGGACAAACATTGTTCAGAGGTTCTGACACACGTAAGCAATGAAGTCAACTTCAATGTGTCACATGATCAGCTAGAAGATGACAAAACCAACCTGACAGAAGATACCTACAGTAGAAGATGATGGAACCAACCCCATAGGCCAGTACCGGGCTGCGGGGCTTGGGGACCACTGCCATAGAAGACTGCCAAACCAACTCCATAGAAGACTACAGAACCAACCCCATAGAAGACTACAGAACCAACCCCTTAGAAGACTGCAGAACCAACCCCATAGAAGACTGCAGAACCAACCTTATAGAAGACTGCAGAACCAATCCCTTAGAAGACTGCAGAACCAACCCCATAGAAGACAACAGAACCAACCCCGTAGACTACAGGAATCAATGAATAGGGTCAATGAATTAATGAACCAACCTGATAGAATAGACAGAACCAACCAATCAATGCTTTTAAGTGTTAATGGGGACGAATAAAAGATGAGACTTGCAAGTGGTGTGTGTCTTTATTTCATTGTGGATTTCTTTGATCTGCTCTGTGCACCTCTATGAACATAGATGTAGAGCATCTAGATGTGTGTAGACATGTACAGACAGTGCATGTGTTCATCCGGCCAGGATATGCTTGACAAACTCTGTGTAGTTGACGTGGCCGTTGGCGTCCTCCTGTCCCGCCATCAGCCGGTCCACCTCGTCCTCTGTCATCTTCTCCCCCAGCGTTGCGAGGACATGGCGAAGCTCCGCCCCCATGACGGTGCCGTTTCCTTCCTTGTCGAAGACCCTGAGCCCCTCCACGAAGTCCTCAAAGTGGCCGTGGTCCTTGGCGCGGGCCACGTGCTGCAGCATGGGCAGGAAGCTGTCAAAGTCCAGCAGCTTGGAGTGCAGCTCCTCTGCTTTGGGCCGGCCCAGCAGCTTCAGAACCTCCTCGTTGGTGGGGTTGTGACCCAGGGCGCGCATCACGTCGCCGCACTGACCGTATGTGATCTTCATCTCTCCTGTCGGGGTCTCGTCAAACAGCGTGAAGGCGTCGCGGAACTCTTCTATCTGCTCGGCGCCAAATTCCACCACCACACTTTTCAGGTCCACCTCGGGAGCTTTGGACTCAGGTTCCGGCTCTTTTGGAGGGGGCGCCGAGCTCTCGTCTTTCTTCGCCGATTCCACCGGCTTCTTTGCGTCTGCGGTCTTCTTTGCTTCCACTTTCTTGGGGGCCATGTTGGCGACTGGCAGCCGGGCAGCGCGTGACCTCCTTATAGGCTGCGCCGGGCGAGGAGGGAGGAGCTGTAGCGCCGGCCAGGATGACCAAAGATGGAAATGAAGATTGGAATAGAAACTCTTAAGAGGAGGAAAACCACGATAACGTCATCCTAATGACCTTCAGCCTGATAAACCCTAACCCTGATAAACAACTCACACGCATATATGCTTACAAACGTTCTAAACACACACAAACATGAACACAAACATTGTTCACTTCACTGTCGTCTGTCACTTAAGTTCAGAAATTGTGTGTGTGTGTGTGTGTGTGTGTCAACATTCCATTCTGGATAACAGCGGTGCTTGTCCTCCATGTTGTGTGTTTCCAGATAAACGGTGTGTGTTCTGATGTACGATGCTGTGTGCTTTGACCAGCCTCTGCTGCAAATACCTCAGCTCTCACATGGCCTGCAGGTTGGGAAAGGTCCACCTATGTCAAGATGAAAAACAGTGAGAAATAACAGTATTTGCATTCCCCCCTCCCCCTGACATCTCCTTCGTGCTTCCTGGGCACCACCACAAGCCAGGACCTCAAGCGGCAGCCCACCATCAGCTCCCTCAGCAGATGTTCCTGCGGCAGCTGTACAAAGTCGAGCTGCCAAGCAGGATGCATCCTCAGCTCCTCCATCAGCGTGTGGTATGCTGGGGCCACTGGCAGGGACACGGACTGCAGCGAAACCATCCTTCTCTCCAGGGCCTGTATGTTTCCTCTTGCATCCAGCATGGATGATTCACTACATCAGCTGCTGCATCCAGATCAGAGACAACTGGTCTGACCATCATTTATTCAACTTCCATGCAAGGACACTCATCAGTATACAAGCTGACGGACAAACATGGCGACCATTCAAGATGAAATGCTACTTGATATAGCTAACACCATGTGGCAGGAGAGGGGTGCTCTCCTCCTCCTGTGGGGGACATCCACTAAGTACTGTTCCTTGTTTACACATTGAAAACCTGTTTATCACCTTCTAGATACGCTTCTTAACATTGGAGCCCTCTAGACATTAAATAACACCCCTATAGTATCACATTTACACTCCCATCGCCCAATATCGTGATATCACGCAGCAGTGTACGTGTCATCATCCAATATAGTAGCCATGTTATCACCCAATATCATGATACCACCCAATATGGTAGAAATGATTTCCCCCCAATACCATGATACCACCCAATATGGTAGAAATGATTTCCCCCCAATACCATGATACCACCCAATATAGTAGACATGTTATCACACTATATATATATATATATATATATATATATATATATATATACACACTGTATATATTATATATATATAGTGTATACTACAGTGGTATGCTGTACTACAGTATACAGTATATATACATACTGTATATATGCACCCAAATACAACTGTAAGAGGGTCAGGCGTGTCATGAGTTAGAGTGCTGCTCTGCTGCCATCTTATGGTCTCTTGTTGCAGCGCACCTGCCCACCTTGGGGAGGACCTCAGACACACCTGTTTTAAATCTTCGTTGGACTACTTTAGCTCTGCTTCCATGTTCAGTCATTGCCGGATTGTTTTCCCATGTTCACCCGTTCCATGCTCATGTCCTGTCTTTTTTTTTTTTTTTTTCAAAATGGCGCCGTGTGAGTGGCTGCCGGTTACAGCAGCTCTGTACTTTCTTCCACCTTTTAGTGTTTTTATAGTATTTTAGTCTTCTTCTTACTTTTTCTTTTGGTCGCATCTGGTCGAGTGTGCAGTTATGGAGGTTGATATTGTTACTTTTCTTGTCTGCGCCTTGATGCTCTTTGAACTTTTCAGTTCAACTGTGGGAAACCTCTTCAGCCACGGCTCCCCATTCAACCAAGGCTCCATTGTTTACACCCGGGATCAGCTGTTAGCCCTGTGCCACACACCCCCTCTCTCATCATGGGGAACGTAAGATCTCTCCCCAACAAGATGGAAGAGCTAACGGCGCTGACCAGACTGCAGAGGGAGTACCGGGAATGCAGCCTCATGTGCTTCATGGAGACGTGGCTGAGTGAACTTTCTCTGGATTCACACGTCACAATGGACGGATTCCAGCTGGTACGAGCGGACAGGAATGCAACGGAGAGCGGTAAGAAGAAGGGAGGGGGAATCACTGTGTTTGTGAATGATAGATGGTGCCACCTGGGACACATCTGTGTGAAGGAGCAACTGTGCACCAGAGACGTGGAACTGTTAGCGGTTAGCATGCGGCCATACTACCTTCCGAGGGAGTTTTCACATGTTATTGCTATGACTGTGTACATCGCCCCCTCAGCGGTCGCTGCTGCAGCTATAGAGCAGATCCACACCATCGTCTCTCAACTTCAGAACCAGCACCCCCAATCCCTCCTCCTCATCTCCGGTGACTTCAATCATGCTTCCCTGTCCTCTGCTCTTCCCACCTTCACCCAGTATGTCAAATGCCACACTAGAGACAATAAAACTTTGGACCTCCTGTATGCAAACATCAAGGATGCATACACCTCATCCCCCCTCCCCCCGCTGGTTCGTTCTGATCACAACCTCGTCCATCTCGTCACAGACTACACTCCAGTAGTGAATAGACAACCCCCTGTGAAGAGGCCTGTGAAGCAGTGGTCTGAGGAGAGCGGTGCTAGGCTCAGAGACTGCTTCCAGACAACAGACTGGGAAGCGCTCTGTAGTCCCCATGGCAGTGACGTTGACAGCATGACGCACTGCATCACAGACTATATAAACTTCTGTGTGGAGAACACTGTGCCCTCCAAGTTGGTGCGGTGTTTTCCCAACAACAAACCCTGGGTGACCTCTGAGATTAAGGCCCTGCTGAACAAGAAGAAGAGGGTCTTCAACTCGGGGGACAAGGAGGAGCTGTGCAGAGTCCAGAGGGAACTCCGGCAAAAGCTCAGGAAGGGGAAGGACTGCGACAGGAGGAAACTGGAGAAGCGGCTGGAGGAGAATAATGCCAGGGAAGTCTGGAGAAGCCTGCAGACCATCACAGGCCATGGTAAAGGAGTGGGAAGAGACCAAGCCAGTGGGGACAAGATCTGGGCAGATGAACTCAATCTGTTTTTCAACAGATTTGAGTCTGGTCTCACCTCTGGTCTCACCTCGTCCACATCAGAAACGTGTGGACAAGAGCGCAGACGCACCGTGACGTAACTACGCCACCACGCTCCAGCACGCATCGACGCAACACTTGCACCATAAAACTAGTACATGAACATATTTACACATACACAATATAACAATAATGCTTTACGTGTTTTGGTGAAATTGACAAACGTTTTAAAGTCGTCACACACGTGCATGAACGATGTAGTTTGACTGGAACCCTTGGGAAACTTTTACGTGTGCATGATGACTCACTGCAAGGGGGGAGGAGCTGATTGGACGAGTTTTTCCGGTCCTCTCACGAGGGAGAGGGAGAGGGGACTTCCAGCCGTCACGGGGGGGAGGGAGGTTCCAGAAGGTTCCAGCGAGTTGCTGAACGCAGGCGGGGCCAACTTTGGGGCTGATAAAAGGAGCGAGCTGTCGCTCCTCGGGGCTTCTACGGCAGAGCCTGGATGATCTGTGTCGAAATTGGTTGGATCCATCAAGGAGCGACTCTGAGGAGAGGAGAAGCCTGTTCCCCCCCGGGCTCAGGAGCCACCTAGAACCTTGAGGACTCATCCATCATCCTCCTGGGATTGTCATCACCCCTGACTAGTGAGATCACGTTTCATTGTAGACATTTTAGGTAAGACGTCACCTTCACCTGATGATCACTGCAATCACGGCACCCTCGCACCCTCGCCGTATTAGACTTGGACCGCTTGGAAAACCACCAGGCTCAGACTTCTCAAGTGGGGTTGGGTCATAAATAAAGGTTACAAATACAATAGTGAGTGTCGGGTAAAGGCGATGTCTTACCTAAAATGTTCCCACATTAAGAAGCGTCACAAGAGACACAGCATGAGGACACGCTCGCATTGCTCCTTACGTTTGTTCCACCTTTAATTTCCCCTTGGCGAATCAGAAGCCAGCTTCCGTCATCTTACCATCCCCATTGTCCCAATCAGTCCGTAGCAGAACTACCTGTCAACATACGTACGTTCTTCTCCATACAGACCAACAAGATCAGTAGTTTTGGAGATGCTAGTTAGATTTTTCCCATTATTTTCTCATCTTATCTGTGGCGCGACTCAGTGAAAATATTTGCTCCATAAATATCCTGAATTATTTCTCCTCTACATAGATTGCTGGAGGTTCTTTTGACAAGCAACAACATTAAGGCTCGTCTCTGTTTTGCCAGAAAACATCTTGATGATCCCCAAGACCTTTGGGAAAATACTCTGTGGTCTGAGTGTTGAGTTGTGTTGTCATTGGCTAATATTTACATTAGTTGGATCTGAAACATTCAAGTGTGACAAAAGAAGAAATCAGGAAGGATGCAAACACGTTTCACACCCCTGTACATCATGACCTCATGTGACACAACCAGGAAGTATGGGGGAGGCCAGATAAGGCTGGAAGAGGAACCTCCCGACGTCTGGCCTTCGTCTACCGCAGACCCTTAAATCAGACACAACCAACTTGTCTTTCATTTCAGTTTCAATTTCTGTCCAAAACTACGGTTCCGAGATGAAAGGCGGATACGTACTGTACATGGCAATGTGGATGTAGATGTGGGCTCAGTTCCCTCTTCACCACAAAGGACCGATGCAGAGTCCGCATCACTGCAGACGCTGTACCAATCCACCTGTCCATCTCGCATTCCTTCCTTCCCTCACTAGTGAACAAGACCCCGAGGTACTTCAACTCCTCCACTTGGGGCAGAATCTGATCCCCTACCCCTTTTCTGAGCGAAAACCATGGACTCGGACTTGGAGGTGCCAATGCTCATCCCAGCCTCGGCTGCAAACTGATCCAGTGAGAGTTGAGGATCACGGCCCGATGAAGCCAGCAGGACCACATCATCTGCAAAAAGCAGAGACCCAATCCTGCAGCCACCAAACTGGGACCCCTCAACGCCCTGGCTGCACCTAGAAATTCTGTCCATAAAAGTCATGAACAGAACCAGGCAGCCCTGGCGGAGTACGACTTTCACTGGAAACCAGTCCGACTTATTGCCAGCAATGCCAACCAAACTCTGACACCTGTCATACAGGGAATAAACCGCCTGAATTAGATGGTCCGGTACTCCATATTCCTGGAGTACTCCCCACAGGATTCCTGGAGGAACACGGTTGAATGCCTTCTCCAAGTCCACAAAACACATGTAGACTGGTTGGGCAAACTCCCATGCACCCTCAAGGACCCTGCAGAGCAGGAGTCTCAAATTCGCCAGGTCATATTTTGCGGCCCGCGACTAGACGTGGAGTAGTGTAAATGCTTTAAAAATATATATTCTTTTTGATATTATTCTACTTTATAGCATTGCTCTACTTGAGAGACAAGAGATGTTGTGTTTTCTGAAAGAGTTTAAAATAGCTTTACTGTTTTTCAGACACCGAAACTAAAATAGTTGGAACACACCCTCTTGTCCCCCTTCTTAAAAAGGGGGACCACCACCCCGGTCTACCAATCCAGAGGCACCGCCCCCGATGTAATACACTAACACGAGTCACAGTGCGTACCTTTTTACCTAAATACTCAACGTTTACTTTTGCTTTTAAACTGAAGCTTTTAAACTGCTGAACCATGTTGTAGTCAATATGCATTTCTTTACACTGGTACTCTTTACTTGCGTATCTTGCTTGCTGCTGTAACAAGTAAATTTCCCCGCTGTGGGATAAATAAAGTACAAATACAAATACAAATACAAATACAAATACAAATACAATACAATACAAATAAGGGAGGTTTTTCAAGGGACGTTTGGCAACCCTAACACTGTCCAAGATGGTAACAGATGATGTCACATTTCTTCTTGTGTTCCTCTCCTGGAACTGAATGATTGAACCTTTTAGTGTCCTCCTTTAGAGGGCGCTACCCTTTTGCTGACTTATCTGTTTTTTTATGAGGAGAGTCCAAATGAAGAACTAATGAGTACGTATGCAGGTGTATGATTCCAAACCAGGCTTGCCGGGCCTTGATAGAGGTCATGTTTGAGCCGAGGGGAAGCTAGCGTGTTTTATTGACCATCTCGGTGTCGAAAATGACGCAGTGACTTCTCTTGCTTGCAGGTACGTTCAACGAGGTAAAGGCAGCACGGAAAGGGACAGGAGCAGAATCAATAGACTTATCAGGAGAGCAAGCTCTGTCCTGGACGGTCCTCTGGTCTCCGGGGAGGAAGTGGGGGAGAGAAGGATGTTGGCTAAGTTGACATCCATCATGGACAACACCTCTCACCCGCTACATGACACTGTTGTTTCCCTGGGCAGCTCCTTCAGCAGCAGACTGTTACACCCACGGTGTAAGAAGGAGAGGTTCCGCAGGTCCTTCATACCGACCGCTGTCAGGCTCTACAACACCTGCACCACCTGAACCATGTTGTAGTCACTATGCATTCTTTACACTGTACTCTTTACTTGCGTATCTTGCTTGCTTGCTGCTGTAAATTTCTCCGCTGTGGGATAAATAAAGTACATACATACATACATTCACCAGGCAAGGAGAGTTCTTCAAAATGGCCGAGGAAGACGCTGACCAGTTTGTCGACGGGAACAACTGCGGTCTAAAGCTCTACGATAACATCTACCAGAAGCTGTACGACTACCAGAGGGACGGCGTGGCCTTCTTGTACGGCCTCTACAGAGACGGGAAGAAAGGTGGAATTCTGGCAGACGACATGGGCCTGGGCAAGACCATCCAGGTCATATCCTTCCTGTCCTTCCTGAATGTACGACAGTGAGCTGGTAAAGCACACGCTGCTGGTCATGCCCAAGTCACTCATCAGCAACTGGACCAAGGAGTTTGCCAAATGGGCTCCTTTCATGACGGTCAAATCACGGCACCAACAAGGCAAAGCAGACCAGGAATCTGGAGGAGGTCCAGAGGACAAGCGGTGTGGTCATCACCACGTACGCGATGCTGCTAGACAACTCGCGGCAGCTGTCGTCCTACCAGGGTAGAAAGTTCACGTGGGACTACGTGATCTTGGACGAGGCCCACAAGCTTAAGAATCACAAAACCAAAACGGCCCAGACGGTCCGTAAACTTCACTCCAAAAACCGAGTGCTGCTCACTAGCGCCCCCATCCAGAACCACCTCCGAGAGATGTGGGCTCTCTTTGACTTTGCCTGTAAAGGAACTCTGCCTAGCAAAGCCAAAACCGTCATAATGTTGTACGAGAACCCCATCACTCGAGCACTGTACAAGGACGCTACACCAGAGGAAAAGGCCCTGGGTTCCAGGAAGTCCAAGGAACTTATGTCCATCATCAATCCCTACTTCCTTCGCAGGACAAGGTCTCGTGCAGCAGAATGAAAATGCAGAAGTGGGCCAAGACCACCGTGGGGCCACTATGCCTTCACTTCCAAGGAAGAATGAGTTGATTGTTTGGACGTACCTTAGTCCTGTCCAGGAGGACATCTACAAGGAGTTAATTTCCCAGGACGAAATAAAGGAGCTACCTAAGCTGACGTACATGAGGATGCTGTGCGACCACCCGAGGTTGCTCCCTGCTGGAGTCATCACCAACTTAGGTCTGGAGTTGGGCAATGGGAACGACGACAAAACACTGATATCCAAATCCAGGAAACTGGTCTTCCTGTTGGCTCTCCTTGAATGTCTCAGAGAGGAAGGTCACCGCACGCTGGTCTTTTCTAACTTCCGTACAATGCTGGACATCATCGAGCGCATCCTTAGCAACCGAGAGATCAAGGCTCTCAGGATGGACAGATCAATCAAGAAGGAGGAGAGAGAGTGCCTCATCACCCTCTTCCAGAAGGACCACACGTACTTTGTCTTCCTTCTCACCACTCAGGTGGGCGGAGCAGGCATCGACTTGACGGCAGCAGACCGAGTCATCATCTTGGATCCCAGCTGGAACCCTGTGACGGACGCCCAGGCAGTGGACAGGGCGTACGTAAAGAACGTGGTCATCTACAGGCTGATCTCGTGCGGCATGGTGGAAGAAAAGATCTACAGACGGCAGATTTTCAAGGAATCACTCATCAGGCAGAACACGGGAGACCTAAAGTACCCCTTTCGTAACTTCAGAAAGCAGGAGGAGCTCTTCACCCTGGAGGACACACAGTCGTCCTCCACGCAGCAGCTGCTTCAATCCATGCACTCCAAACACAGACACACCGACCCTGAACTGGACCGCCTCATCGTCCTCCTACACACCATGGAGATGTTTGGCATTTCTCATCACAACCTCTTGTTTTCCCTCAAGACAGACCACTCAAGATTCATGAGAGTTTTATTGTCATGTGCATGGTAAAACAGCAGTTATACTATGCAATGAAAATCTTATTCTGTTCATTCTTCCAAGAAAAGAAAGAAAACACAAGAAAGAATAAGAACATAAGAAACATAAACATGTATACCAATAAATTAAGCAACAACAACAGAAGAGACATTAATACAAATAAATATACAAATAAATAAATAAATAAAGTGCTATGAGTGTGTGTTGCGTGTGGCGTGTGTGAGTGCTTCGTTGAGAAGCCTGATGGCCTGTGGGTAAAAGCTGTTTGCCAGCCTTGTAGTCCTGGACTTCAAACTCCTGTAGCGTGAATAATGAGTGTTGTGGATGTGTGCTGTCCTTGATGAGGTTGTGTGTTCTGCGTAGGATTCTAGTTTTATAAATAAATGTCTTGCAGTGAGGGGAGGGCTGCACCAACAATGTGCCAAGTCTTGATCACCCGCTGGAGTGCCTTCCTATCACGTGTTGTACAGTTACCGTACCAAACAGTGATGGAGGCGGTAAGGACACTTTCCATAGTGCATCTGTAGAAGCAACTCAGGATTGTGGTGGACATGCCAAATTTCCTCAGTCTTCTCAGGAAGTACAGTCTCCTTTGGGACTTCTTCATAATTTGTTGGGTGTTGTGAGACCAGGTGAGGTCCTCGCTGATGTGTGTGCCAAGGAACTTGAAGGTTTTCACCCTCTCCACCTCAGTGTCATCAATAAACAGGGGTTTATGCGGCTCCTTTTCCCTTGTTCTTGGGTCGATGATCATCTCTTTAGTCTTATCTGTATTGAGAAGGAGATTGTTATCACGACACCAAGCTATGAGGTCCGCCACCTCTCTTCTGTATGATGTTTCAACACCACCAGTGATCAGTCCGATGACTGTAGTGTCATCCGCAAATTTAATGATGCTGGTGTTGTTCTGGGAGGCCACGCAATCGTAGGTGAAGAGCGTGTAGAGGAGCGGACTCAGCACAAACCCCTGTGGGGTCCCAGTGCTCACAATTCTTGAGCTGGATGTGCGATTGTGGACTCTGACTGACTGGGGCCTGCTTGTTAGAAAGTTAAACACCCAGTTACAGAGGGAGGGTGACAGGCCAAGTGTTAGGAGCTTATTTGTGAGTTTGTGGGGGCTGACTGTATTAAAAGCAGAGCTATAGTCTATAAATAGCATTCTGACATATGTGTTCTGGCCCTGTAGGTGAGAAAGGGCTGTGTGGATAGCAGTGTTGACGGCATCATCCGTGGACCGGTTCTGGCAATATGCAAACTGTCCACAGTTGCCGCCGGGATGCTCTTTTTGATGTGGGTCATGACTATTCTTTCAAAGCACTTCATAACAATAGGAGTGAGTGCTATAGGGCGATAGCCATTCAAGCAGGTCACGTTGCTCTTCTTGGGTACGGGCACTATGGTGGTGGACTTAAAGCAGGTCGGTACAGAGGCTTGTGCAAGCGACAGGTTAAATATATCAGCAAGCACATCAGCTAGCTCTGATGAGCAAACCCGAAGTGCACGTCCTGAGATGTTGTCTGGGCCTGCTGCTTTTCGTGGGTTTGTTTTGTTCAGAACCCTGCGCACATCAGCTGATGTCACCATGAGAGGTGAGTCCTGTGTGCTCCCCAAGTCCAGCCACCCTCTCTGCTCATCAGGAGTTTGGGTGTCAAAGCGGGCATAGAACTCATTTAGCTCATCTGGAAGTGTGGTTTGGCTGGACGTGGCTACGCTACTCCGCTGTTGATAGTCTGTGATGTGCTGGAGCCCCGCCCACATGCGCCGAGGATCTGAGGTGGAGTAGTAGCCCTCCAGCTTCTGTCTGTACTGTCTTTTGGCCTCTCGTATGGACCTCCTCAGGTCATATCTGGTCTTTTTGTAGCCCTCAGCGGTGCCCATGACAAATGCAGTCGAACGAGCACGTAGCTTAGCCCTTACATCACAGTTCATCCACTGTTTTTGGTTAGGGTATTTTCTGTAATACTTGGTGGTGGTAACAGTCTCTATGCATGTGCTAATGTAGCCAGTAACAGCAGAAGCATATTCATCCACATCAACAGTACAATCTTCCCTCCCCGCTGCAGTTTTAAACACATCCCAGTTTGTGCAGCCAAAGCAGTCCTGAAGTACTTGATCAGTTTCTTCATTCCACACTTTAACTGCTGTACTTACTGGGATAGCTTGTTTAAGAAGTTGTCTGTATGTTGGATAAAGGAATATAGAGATGTGGTCGGCCTTTCCAAAGTGGGGTCTTGGAACAGCCTTCAAAGCACCACCTCTCCATACCCCAGAGAGATATGACTACCCACTTTTAGTCCAAATGCGATGACCTCATATAAATTTAATCAGTAAAAATAATAGGTGAAAAACTAATTCTCAAAAAGTGATTGATGACTTGTAATAATGTAGGGGCCACTTTTTTTTATTTATTTTTATTTGTCATATCTGCTGAGATCATTTTGAAACTCCCGCTGTTTTTCTACAGTTGGTTCTCACTGGGAGAGGCGGCTGACCTGGTGGTCCGCTATGAATATATGTGGGGTGTATATTTCCCAGGTAATAAATTGTGAATATGTTTAAACACATTTATGTTCTGAAATTATAACTCCCCTGTGTGAATTGTGTAGGGGCCACATTTTTTTATCGTGGCGATAAATTGTGAATAAGTTTAAACATGTGACATGCATATGAATCTGTCATCGTGGAGGTGACGTAGAATACTTTGACGGGGGCCCAAATTGTCTGTGGCATATGGAAAATGAGTCAACTGCTCCCTCTGCTGTTTTAAGAAATGAATGGGGGGCATTGCTGTTTGAACTGGAAAGTTAGGACAAGCCATAGGTAGCATGATTGTTCAATAAACAGCATCATGAGAGTTTTGGCATATGAGCACTAGATGTATGACATGTCTGTACGAGCATTCTCATGTTTCATTACAATATCAAATATATTTTTCTATTAGCATCCTGCCATGCCTGGTCTTGCTAGAGGTTACCTCCACCAGTTTCATTTTTATACCGCTATGATAACTGTTGTTATAGCTATGGAGTAAATCCTGAATTACGTCTATATACCTACGAGTGTTTTTTACGGTAAAGTAGCGCCACATTTTTCCCTTCAACGTGCGATGAAATCTTTCCACCACTGATGCTTTCAGTTCACTTCCTGTTGCAAAGTGTTGAATGTTGTACTTCTTCATTAGTTTTTCAAAGACTCGATTAAAAAATTCTTTCCCTGAATCCGTTTGAATTTTAGCCAGAAATTCAAGATTCAAGAGTTTTTCTTTCAAGAGTTTTATTGTCATATGCACAGTAAAACTGGTAGTTCTGCTATGCAATGAAATTCTTGTTCTGTTCATTCTCCCCAAAAAAGAAAGAAAAACACAAGAAAATGAATAAGAACATTCAACAAACACAAACATAAACAATGCTGTTTAAGGAATACCACTCTTGTCTAAAATTGAAGCAAAAGCCTTTGCAACTTCAAAGGCTGTCTTGTTTTTCAATGGTCGTGCATCAGCTTTCTTGGAAAATACGTCTATTACTGTAAGCAGGAATTTAAACCGATCATTGTCTTTAGACAGAGCACTCATATCACAAAGATCGGCTTGAAATTGATACAAAGGGTGAGGAACAAAAACACGATTTCTAGCATAAGTTTTTCAAGCCATTTTGTGTAAGGTATATGCATCCTGAGCTGACAACCAGTCTCGCACTTCATCCCTGCTAACTTTTTTTCCCGTCTGCTCTTCTACAGCCTTTTGAAGTCTTTCAACCCCACCCTAAGATCCAGTTCTTGCAGGATCATAATATATACTCTTCAGCACACGTTCAGTCTTCTTTGAAGTCATGTCTTCTAGTGAACAGAAAAGATCATACGACAATGTTGTGAGTTCGACTTTATGGATTACCACACATGATTAGTGATCACACGGTTAGTGATTCCAATACATGTTTAGTGATTACAGAACATGTTTTATATTAAACCAAAAAAAAAAAATCTTTTTTTTTCCAAAATTGAAGCATGTAATACATTTAGTAAGTGATCAACATCAACTTTATCTCCATTCTTCAGTTTACATACCACTATATCAACTACATAGGTATACAAGACATGCATAAGACTAGAGTTGAGACTATACATAGAAATATTCCCAATAATGCTCCGTAATGTTTCCTCAAAACCACCGCTATTTAAGTTTGACCCAAGATATCCCTTACATTGGCCATCACTCTTCAAAACGCTCCAAGTCTTCTGTATCGACATCCCCGCATGCCAGATATATCGATACATCATTGATCCGATTATCAATTGCATGTTTTAGGTGGTTTAGGGGATGGTTTAAAATAATAATTTCCCAGTTTGATGAATTAAGGATTCCAGAAACCAAGGAAACGCTCCAGCAGATCTTCCCTATCCTTGTCGTCTTCTATGTACAGTCTTCTATGATCAGGCGCGCCTGATCTCTGCAACTTTCTCCAGAATGTTTTCTTCAGGCTTCAGATCGTTAACAAAAAGCCTCCGCTGCTCCTTCCACTCTAGCATCCAGTATGTCTAACCCAAGTAATTCCAGTGTATACTTGAGAGCTGGAAGAAATTCCCATGTCAACAGATTCTCAGTTAACTGTTTAAAGTTAGTGTTGAAATATCCAGGTTCTGGAGGATAGAGACAGGGATGCTGACGTTGAGAAGGGTGATCAACTTCACAGCCGTAACAGTCTTTTTTTATCTGATTCTGCAGCACCACCACAATCCATCAACCTCCAGTTCTCTGTCACAAGCAGGGCTCAGATTTGTTCACCTCTTAGAACTAGTCTTCCTCTGTCTTCCAACATTGCCTTCAGCTCGAGTGGTTAACCTCTTCTCCAGCAGGGCATGCCTCCGCTTCACACTATCTTGAGTGAAAAACAAACTAATTTCTTTCAAGAGATCACCCAGCTTTGGGAAGTCTGCCACCTTGAACGCAAGGTGAATGGGGAAATCCCGCTCTTTCTCCATAACAGCTCTCGGTCTGACAGTATTAGCAGTAGAGGAGCCATATCTCACCAGCAGCCAGATGTGTGCTCTCGAACAATCGACGAGAAAAGATCCATCCTTTTCACGCTGTAGCGAATCCGTTCTCACCGCTACACTTGGCAACATTCTTGTAAGTCCTACTTCCCCTTCGTGGTGCACATGTTGCATGTAAACAATATAATCTTGAATGGAGCTCTTCAGTTTTTCACTCCCATGCCTCTAAACTCACTAACCACCAGATGTCCCCCGTCAAGATGCAGACCCTTTTTCCTGAACACAGCCATTTTTTTTTATTTTCCAGCAGTCACTCATAGTCTGACTCAAACACTCGTCATTATATAAGACATCTCACACATTTCCACACCCCTCACCACCTTCACCACGCCCATTCCCTATAAAATAATAAACACATTCTAAAGTAAATAACAAATTTACGCCCCCTTCCTTTTCCCCCCACCTCCTCACCACGCCCTCCAAAATGACATCACCGGATATGAGTCCCCAGACAAGATGATACCTGAGTTGTACAGTAGTTCTGCTGGACCTGAGCGCTGCCTTTGCCTTTGTTATTTGATGTTTTATAATATAAAACTTTTTCCCAAACCTAATTTTCCAAAAATCACAACTTATTTCTCATCATACAACAACTTTAAAAATATACATTTTTTAAAAATATTTTGACTCTCTGCTGCTGAAGTGACATTCTTTTTCCTCATAATATTACAAGTTTATTCTTGTAGAATTGCACATTTTTGTCCTGTTTAATATTTTGACTTTATTCATATAAGATTACAGTTCTTTTTTTTCTATTTCTGCTGTTTTTTCCACCTATTTCAACGTTCTCCTTGTTAATTTTCATCTCATAATATTTTGACTTTGTTCCCATAATTTTATAACTTTATGCTCAACAAAGTTTCCCAAAAATTACATCTTTATTTTTGTTTTGTCTCTAATGATATTACGACATTCAAAAATAAATTATTTTTCCTTATTATTTCATGTCTATGCGACTAAAATTATATTATTATTCTATTCTATTGTATTACTAGTTTTTGTCTAGTAAAATTGTAACGTTTTTAAATTAAATTTAAATCTTCTGAATGACTTTATTCCCATAATATTATAGCATTTAAATCCCATTTAAACACCAGCCTTTGTTTCCAGCTACTAATGCATGAGACCACGTATGTGGACGTGTGTGGACGCTTTAATAAAGAGGAAGTGGCATCATCAGTTAGCATAAAATCCAACATGTAATAATAATAATGATAATAATAGCACTATACAAAAAGACAGACAGCGACAGGGTGTTGCTTTAAAACGTTCCTGTGACAGCAAGGCTTTAAAATTTTTATCTTCTAACGCAACGTCACGTTTCAACGTCACCGACACACACCAAAACTTAACACATTTTTGTACACATTTCTGTATGTGTACAACCAGACTATCTTCAGTCCGGAAAAAAGTCCAATTTGTTGCTTTTATTTACGTTACGAAAACGCGTTTGCCTCTGAAACGCTACAAAGGACCGCTTCCGTGTTGTGGTTCCTCGACTCGTTTCATTGGCCGCACTCAGCACAGTAACCCCGCCTTCTTCAATCGTCCTTCGCTCCGATTGGACAACGTCCTTGTAACGACGTCACTACGTCGTCTGTGCTGAGTTCAAGGGATTTGGCGGGTCGAGCTGTGGCTCAAAATAACACGCGTCCTACGTCAACTCGTCTTTAATTTCAACCAGCGCGCAGGATTTGCAGCGGTTCCGGTCCAAGACTACGGTTCTGAGATGAACGGCGGATGCTTACATGGCGATGTGGATGAGATCAACAAAAAGATGGAGAAGTATGTCAATGTTGACGCCTTGGCGTTAGCATTAGCCTGCTTAGCATGAAAGTTAGCTACAAGTTAGACTCTTAGTAGAAGCTAACAGTCAACTTTACCTTCCAGGTGCTTATCCATGGACCAAAAGGACACCATGGAAGGCTATCACAGGTAACAATAATAATACTGTCATAATAACCCCAATCATACTTTAAGCACTATTAGTGTTGCCGACTTCCTGAAAGACAAATAAGGACACTTTGTTGGCAGTGCCTTGTCTTTCCTTTTTTGTTTTTTATTATTCATATGAAACCATTTTTATTCAAAAGAAATCTCGCCGTTGAAGAGATGAATTTAAAATAGATATTTTGAACAGATGTCTTGAGTGAAAGGGTGTAAATGGATGTCATGACAAAACTGTACTCCAGGGGGCACCAACCTTCTTGAAAGCGAAAGCTACTTTTGGGTAGTGATGGCGGCCATGGGCTACGCTTTGATACACAGCATTTTGTGATTAATCGTGAATGATATTCATACACTGGTCATGTGACAGTAAATAACAATGATTTCATAAAAGAAACAGGTCAATTATCCCTAGATTTTCTCCCAAGTGCAAGTGTTTTTCAAATCACAATGTAAATTATTTAGTTAGCATGGTAGCTTGTGTGACACGTAGTGAAATGAGATAAAAAGTAATAATTGAAATAAAATGTCAGATAAAATGTTTTTATGGTATAAAAACTCATAATTATATAAATCAATAAACAATAAAGTCATAATTACAAGATTGAAAGTCATAATTATGCGATAAAGTAGAAATTACAAGACAGAAAGTCATTATTATGACACTAGTCTAAATTATGAGATAAAAATTAATAATTATGAGATAAAAAGTAATAATTATGGGGTTAGAAAATCTGAATTATGAGAACAGTAAAAAATTATGAGATTAAAAACTCCTAAATATGAGATAAAAAAGTTGAAATTCTGAGATAAAAAAGTAATAATTCTGAGATTGAAATGACAAAATAGAAAGTCATAATTATGAGATTAAAAAGTGAAAATGATGACATCAATAAGTCAAGAATTATGAGATCATATTAGAAATTCTGATCTTAAAGAGATAAAATGTTGAAATTACGAGAAAAAAGTCAAAATTATGCGATAAAGTAGAAATTACAAAAAGACAGAAAGTCATAATTATGAGATTTTTCGAAATTATGAGATCAAATGTTAGAATTACGAGACGAAAACTCATGAGATGAAAAGTAATAATTACGAGATTCAAAATTGAAATTACAAAATAGAAAGTCATAATTCTGAGATGAAAAGTTGAAAGTTGAAGTTATGAGATACAAGCTGAGCATGTGCCAAGTGTCATGTGACAATGGTGGCACGTGCGCTGTTGGTATCTCATAATTGTGAGTTTTTATCAGATCATTTGGACTTCCTCGATCATCATTGTGACGTTGCATCTTGTCATTTGGACGTTGTTGCGGCCGTGGTGTTTTCTTGAGCGTGTGGGTGTGGCACGTGGATGACGTGGGACTGATGCGGTGACTTGCCTTGCTCGCAGGTACATCCAACAGGGCAAAGACGTCGCCAGGCAAGGAGACCTGAGCAGAGCTCTGGAGCTCTTCAAAATGGCCAACAAAATCCAGCACAGTGAAAAGCTGCAGAAGAGAATCAAGAAGATCGAAGAGCTTTTGGCACAGAACACCTCTGAGGAGGACGACGCTGACCAGTTTGTCGACGTGAACAACAGCGGTCTGAAGCTCTACAAGGACCTCTACCAGAAGCTGTACGACTACCAGAGGGACGGCGTGGCCTTCTTGTTTGGCCTCTACAGAGATGGGAAGAAAGGTGGAATTCTGGCAGACGACATGGGCCTGGGCAAGACCATCCAGGTCATATCCTTCCTGTCGGGAATGTACGACAGCGAGCTGGTGAAGCACACGCTGCTGGTCATGCCCACGTCACTCATCAGCAACTGGACCAAGGAGTTTGCGAAATGGACTCCTGGCATGAGGGTCAAAGAGTTTCACGGCTCCAGCAAAGCAGAGCGGACCAGGAATCTAGAGAAGGTCCAGAGCAGAAGTGGTGTGGTCATCACCACGTACACGATGCTCATCAACAACTGGCAGCTGCTGTCGTCCTATCAGGGCAGAGAGTTCACGTGGGACTACGTGATCTTGGACGAGGCCCACAAGATTAAGACCAGCACAACCAAAACGGCCAAGAGCGCCTCCGCCGTTCCCTCCAAACACCGAGTGCTCCTCACCGGCACCCCCGTCCAGAACCACCTCCGAGAGATGTGGGCTCTCTTTGACTTCGCTTGTCACGGAACTCTGCTGGGCACGGCCAAAACCTTCAAAATGCAGTACGAAAACCCCATCACTCGAGCACGGGAGAAGGACGCTACACCGGGGGAAAAGGCCCTGGGTTCCAGGATGTCCGAGAACCTCATGACCATCATCAAACCCTACTTCCTTCGCAGGACAAAGTCTGAAGTGCAGCAGAATAAAAACGCAGAAGCGGGCCAAGGCAAGGTTCAAGGGGCAAAGGGGGCAAGGGACCAGAAAGACTCTGGGACCACCATGCCTACACTGATGAGGAAGAATGACTTGATTGTTTGGACGTACCTCAGTCGCATCCAGGAAGACATCTACTGGAAGTTTATTTCCCTGGACCACATCAAGGAGCTGCTCATGACCTCCAGGTCACCACTAGCCGAACTGACCCTCCTGAAGAAGCTGTGCGACCACCCGAGGCTGCTCTCCGCTCGAGCCATCGCCAGTTTAGGTCTGAAAGACAGCCCCACTAAGAGGCAGCAGAGCGATGACGCGGCAATGAGCAATCACACCATCGCCAACGTTCCTGACAAAACACTGATATCCGAATCCGGGAAACTGGTTTTCCTGTTTGCTCTGCTTGAACGTCTCAAAGAGGAAGGTCACCGCACGCTGGTCTTTGCTCACTACAGGATGGTGCTGGACATCATCGAGCGCATCCTTAAGAACCGAGGGGTCAAGGCCCTCAGGCTGGACGGGTCAATCACACAGGTGGCGGAGAGGGAGCGTCTCATCACCCTCTTCCAGGCGGACCACACGTATTCCGTCTTCCTTCTCACCACTCAGGTGGGCGGAGTCGGCATCACCTTGACGGGAGCGGACCGAGTTGTCATTTACGATCCCAGCTGGAATCCCATGACGGACGCCCAGGCAGTGGACAGGGCGTACCGGATCGGCCAGACGGCGAACGTGGTCATCTACAGGCTGATCACGTGCGGCACGGTGGAAGAAAAGATCTACAGACGGCAGGTCTTCAAGGATTCACTTATCAGGCAGAACACGGGAGACAAAAAGAACCCCTTCCGTTACTTCAGCAAGCAGGAGTTGAAGGAGCTCTTCACCCTGGAGGACACACGATCGTCCTCCACGCAGCAGCTGCTTCAATCCATGCACTCCAAACACAGACACACCGACCCTGAACTGGACCGCCACATCGCCCGCCTCCACACCATGGAGATGTTTGGCATTTCTGATCACGACCTCATGTTTTCCCTCAACACGGACCACGAAGACTCCCTGCACGACAAAGCAGAGCAAAATTACATTGAAGATCGCGTCCAGAAGGCCCAGGAACTGGTGAAGGCGGAGTCGGACCTGCAGATGCAGTTTGCAACCAGCGTGGAGTCCACCACGGAGCCGGCGTGGATCCGACAGCAGGGGAGTGACCGCAAAGAACGATCACATGAGAACAAACCTGTAAAACCGAGGCCCAGGTCTGCCCTTTCACCACGCCCCCGCACGACTTCTAGCAAGAACGATGATCTTCAAGAAAGGAACAGCCCGATTGATCTCACGGTTAGTGACGACGAGTCGGAAGGCAAGCAGGAGAACCTTCAGGAGAAGGTTGACCGCTCGGCTGAGGACATGTTTGGGTCTTTGTCTCTGAAGGAGGGGATAGGCCATGAGGAACATGATGAAGCAAATGACCTTGGGGAATCCTTCCCGATTAAAAGGCTCTCTGCCATGCAGTCATCCAGTTCCAGCTTCAAGATGGACTCTTGGTCCAGAGGCAGCGCCGGCTCGGATCTCATCGAAGGAAACTTCAACTTGCAGCTGGAGGAGAGCGAAATCTCCTACCAGGGCGCCGTGGAGGACGAGGAGAGGAAGCTGCTGTCCCATCTGCAGACGGAGGGCATGTTTGATGTGGACATTTCGCTGACAGAGAGGCAACAGACAGAAGCACTCGGCCAAAGCTTGTCCAAGTCCCAAGTCTCTGAAATAGATGAGTCCATCATCATCGTGGCGAAGAAGAAAAAAGCCGGCGTCCTGTATGACAGTGACGAGGAGCCTGGCGACAGGCCGAAGTCGACCAGCTCTTTCCAGCTGCTAGGATCCTCCACGCCCAAATCTGGCCCACCTGGTTCCACCCCCGTCAGGTTGAGAAAGAGCATCGGACGAAACACCTCTGTGGCGTCACGCCACTCTCTCCTGCACTCCATCATTGAAGACCTGGACAAGCCAGATGACCAAGATGAAGACCACCCTGAGGAGCTTTCAGAGAAGTACTCTGACGAGGTGGAGGTGGAGGTGGAAGAGGAGGAAGAGGAAGAAGACGAGGAAGATGGTAACCCCGAAGAATCCACCGGCGAGCTCGAGCTAGCGTCCTCCGAGAGGATGGAGCCGTGCGCCGCCAACACGGCGCCGGGCCAAGTCACCGCGGACTCATCTGGAGACATGTACGAGTCGCTGGTAACTCGAGGCCACGAGTTTTTCAGCCAGGGCAAACTGAACGAGGCGCTGGACTCGTTCCTGAAGGCCATCGACATCAACCCCGGTGACCCTGAGATCCAGTGCTTGACCATCCAACTGTACCGCCAGCTGAGTTGCAAAGAATAACAACCAGATCCTCTCCAAGATGGCCAACTTGACTTCCATCAATAGATTCATTAGGCGGGACATGACTCGATTGTTTCTTCACCAAATGTATCTTCAAGTTGAATTGGAATTGAAGAACTGATGGGGGCCTTTGTGTTTGTGCCTGTGGGGGGAGGGGGGATTTGTTAGGTGAAATGCAGCACTTTATAGTTGAGTGGATTTTTCTCTTCTGCTGACTGAATATTTATGTTTGCATCATCACTCAACCCCCCCCTTCCTGTCCAACATGGGAAACAAATAAAGTTTTGTATCACTCAAAGGTGCGTTTGCTTTGTGTCACTGTGCGTCCTAGAGACAAAATTAGATTTGCCACAACCCCTGGGTGTGGGGGAGGGGGAGGGTCACATGTTGTTTCAATGCCTTGTGTCGATGTGAGCTGACACTTTAGCTTGTTTGCTAGATGTAATAACAATATGATGTGTGGTTTTAAAGTGTATTTCTCATGCTTGGAAATCCCAAATGTTGAAACTTGTTCCACAGGAAGTGGACTTTTATTCTGAAGGCGCGTTCAGTCAGGACGTGACTCGGGGATCTTCGGACCACTTAACTCTAAACTACGTATAGAGTTCAGTGCTTCGGACGCTCATTTCGGCTCATTCCGGACCACCGCCCGAACGCCAAGGAGCATCGTGTGTTTAAAGTTAATGTATTTCTAAAGCTGCTACCGGCGGGCCGGGAAGTCCGAAATGTTCAAACTTGTTCCTAATGTCCCACAGGAGGAGGACTTTTATTTTGAAGGCACGTTCAGGACGTGACTCGGGGGGTCTTCGGACGCAAACCTCGGCTCATTTCGGAGAACCGCCCGAACACCAAGGCGCGTCGTGTGTTTGTGGCTGGGCTCGCGGGTAAAGCGGGTCGGACGTTCGGTTTGGGACGTGAAGGAGCCAACACTAGCAATAAAGACCACCTGCGACGGAACCGTCAGCTCGGACTAGGATGTCCCCGCCGAGGGAGAAGAACGCTCCCGGCGGTGGAGTATGAACCTACGCGCGGGCTCACCGCCGCCGAGCTTCCACGAAGAAGAACGAGGAAGACGATGATGACCATGGGAGGAAGGGAGACGCTGCTGGAAATCTGCTCTTTGCTGCTTCTGTTGACCGGAAGTTGTCAATGTCGAGGTGAGTGTGGTGGGCGGGGGGGGTCATGACCAAGCTACTCTAGAATCTTCTACTAGCCATCTTCACTGCATAAACAAGTATTGCTATTACACTAGATTACATTACATTATTACGTTGACCTGTTTTAATTTAGCGCCCCCTGCTGGTGTGGAGTGGCACATGACGTCCGCATGTCTTACTGCACTAGGACAAGCGGGCCAGAAAGAACCACGTGAGGCTCCACTCGGTTGGACCTGAACCCCCCCCCCCATCCCGGCTCATGAGCGTCTTAACGACGCCTGTGTTCGGACTTAAGAGCTTTACGTGTTGTTCTGGTCTCAAGTCCAACAGAATCCTTAGCGTCGTTTCAATACCCGCTAGCTTTAGTTGTTTATTTTTATTTGTTTAGTTGTGCCTCTGTGGGTCACAGACAGGTTGATCTTTAAGCAGCTTAGCTAGCGGCGTCACGGTCCTGCCAGGAGGTCATCACTGGGACGCTAAGATAAGTGTGGTGGGGAGGAGGTGGTTGCCATGGTTACAAGTTGTCTTGATTGTATTTCCTGGTTCAGATGCGCAGCAGACGCAGCACCTGTCCGCCTACCAGCTGACTGTCCCTCGGCCAATCGGAGGCCGGTTGAGGAGGGACCTCGGCGGCTCGCCGCCCAATCAGGTGCTGAGATTGAACTTGTTGTCGCTGTGACCTCTGAACTCTGAGGCACCCACTCAGCTGTAGCGTCCACAGGAAGTCCTAAGGAAGAAAGTGCTGACTCGGCCTCATGACTTCCTGTGATGCCAACGTGGCGCCCCTGACCCATTGCACACATGTGACCCTTCTCACTTCCTGTCACAGGCGTCGTACGTGATCAGCGTGGCGGGACGTGAGCATGTGGTGCATCTGGAGAGGAACGGGTAAGTGGTGACCACGTCCTGTTTGGGGTTTTTTATGTGAAAGTCCTCGTTGCTTCCTCGCCACCGTCGTTATCTCCAAGGAGCGTGTTGACATCCGCCGCGCTGATAGCAACACCGCACGCCGCAAGCCGCTATCTGCATGCTGATAACTGCCCTACACAGTGACCTCGCAGCTTCTTTTTGGCTGTTGCTGCTGTGGCTAAAACATCAGCACAAGACGGCGGATGTCTTGGAGGGAGGCGTAGGCAAGAAGGCTGCGTATCAACAAACATGTTGTTGTTGTTGGCAGGCTGCTGCTTCCTGCCAACTTCACCGTCTTCACGTACGCTCACGATGGAGCATGCCGCACGGCCACACCTGCCGTCCAGGTAACCCGCACACACTGATAGTTACTTTAGTTACTTAAGTTACTTTCCTGCAACAACTTTCACACAGCAAAGCTCACAAAAACAGGAAGTAAAAAGCAGCATGTGACACGCTGGCATGTGTGTGTGTGTGTGTGTGTGTGTGTGTGTGTGTGTAGCAGCATTGTCACTACCAGGGCGTGGTGGAGGGCATGGAGGGCTCGTCTGTCGCCATGAGCATCTGCAACGGCCTCAGGTACCAAAATAAAAGCCTTTCTCACAGGAGCCATTATACGCCTTTTCATGTCGCGGTCAGCAGGAGTGTCTTCAGCAGATTGCAGCTCGTCATTCCAGGAAAGAAACAAGACGAGCACACATGACAACTTAGTTTTTATTTTTTCATACATTTCCAATTTATTTTTAATATTTTCACTCTATTCCGATCAAATGACAGCAGTTTTTTGCAGTTGTGCTGTTTTTTTAAATTTTAATTTTCCAACTATTTTGACTTTCTTCGCGTTCATTTTGTTCTTGTCTTCTTTTTCTTCTTTCTTTCTCACAACAATGTGACTTTTTCTGCAAACTCGTTTTGTTTGTTTCTCATAATATCGCTCCTTTTTAAAATGTTTCAACTTCATGCAACTAAAGTGATGTAATTTTTCATACATTTCCAATTTATTTTTAATATTTTCACTCTATTCCGATCAAATGACAGCAGTTTTTTGCAGTTGTGCTGTTTTTTTAAATTTTAATTTTCCAACTATTTTGACTTTCTTCGCGTTCATTTTGTTCTTGTCTTCTTTTTCTTCTTTCTTTCTCACAACAATGTGACTTTTTCTGCAAACTCGTTTTGTTTGTTTCTCATAATATCGCTCCTTTTTAAAATGTTTCAACTTCATGCAACTAAAGTGATGTAATTTTTCCTCATATTATCATAAAATGGTGATTTGTTTTTTCTTGTTAGAGTACAACATTGTTCTCTTAATATTTGGACTTTATTCTGCTGCTTTTTCCACTTTCTTCTTGTTCAGTTTCTTTTCGTAACATGATGGATTTATTATTCTTATAACAGTTGAACTTTTAACCTCTCAAGAATGGCAACTTTATTTTCTGTTTAGTTTTGTATCTGCTAACTATAAAAAAAATTTTCTTTAATATTTCAACTCTTAAATGAAATTATTTTTCTTTTTTATTCTTGTAATATTGTGGCTTTTTTCTCATGAGACTGACTTTTTTCTCTCTATATTTCGACTTTCTTCTTGTAAATTTTCTTCTGCTAATTCTTCTTTATTCCCATAATGTTCTAACTTCTTCCGCAGGCTGATTTTCCAAAAATGTAACAATTTTTCTTCGTAGGTTTATTCTCGTCATATTATACAACTTTTTCTCTTTCGATTTTGACTTTATTCTTGTAAAATCACCACTGTTTTTCCCTTTCTGCTGTTTGTTTGTTTTTTTAATTTTAATTTTCACTTGTAAAACTATGCCAATTTTTTGTTAGATTACAACTTTTTCTCTTAATATTTTGACTTTATTCTTGTAGAATTAGTGCTGATTTTTATTTTTGAATGTGCCATGGGCCAATAAAAAAAGCACTGACGTGCCACAAAAGGCCCCCCCTGCCCTCCAACCGAGTAGCAACTGAGTGTTGTAGTGTTTCCCGTCAGAGGCGTGATGCATCTGGATCACGGCAGCTACGCCATCGAGCCTCTAGACTCCGCCCCCGAGTGGCACTTGCTGTACCGCCTGCAGGACGTGACGTCACAGCCGCGAGGGTGCGGCACCCCGCGTGGCCACACCTCCCACAACCACACAGAGCAGCAAAACATCCACCCGCGCAGCAGGGTGAGTGCACACACGCATGCACGTGCGCACACACACACACACACACACGCATGCACACGCACACATGAAATGCATGTGTGGACGTGTGTGTTGTCCAGGTGAAGCGAGCCGTTCTACATCGAACACACTACGTGGAACTCCTGCTGGTGGTTGACAATGAAAGGGTGAGACACACCCACACGCCCACGTGCACGCCCCTGTGGAGTAATGAGGAAGTGTTGTGTTGCAGTACAAGGCCATGAACAGCAACGACAGTGCCGTGACGGAGGACATGGTTCATCTGGCCAACTACATCGACGCTGTAAACACGCACGCACACACACACACACACACACACACACACACACACTAGCACGGCATGGACACAGTGATACGTGTGCACGTGTGCCCAGATCTACGTGCAGCTGAACGTCAGGGTGGTCCTGGTGGGTCTGGAGATCTGGACCAGGCAGAACCTCATCAGCATGGAGGGAGGAGCCGATGAGGTGCTGAGTCGCTTCACCCAGTGGAGAGAGAAGGAGCTGCTGCCTCGCCACCGCCACGACTCTGCACAGCTCATCCTGTCCGTACGCGCACACACACACACACACACACACACACACACACACTGATGATGGTGATGGTGCAGGAAGAAGAGTTTCGGGGTGACAGCAGGGATGGCGTACGTTTCCACCGTGTGCTCCAGAAGTCATGGCGGCGGCATCAACGCGGTATGTCCCGCGAGCCTTTATTTTGAAAGGTCCACGCTTCCTCGTCACATCGGTGTGTGTGTGTGTGTGTCCCCAGTTCACCAACAACAACGTGGCCGCCTTCGCCTCCATTGTGGCTCACGAGCTGGGTCACAACCTCGGCATGAACCACGACGACACACGCACGTGCACATGCCCCGCCTCCACCTGCATCATGAACTCTGTAGCCAGGTAACACACGCACACACACACACACACTTGTTAGCTGTTATTTCATGTCTACAGGGCTCTAATAACTTTAAAAAGCATACCCTACAACGTCAGAAACAGCTTTTCTATATGTCTCATTTTCTTTTATCATGTCTACTATATTGGGTAATAGGAGTGTCAAGGTGACTATAGGGGTGGTATTTCATGTCTAGAGGGCTCAAATCATGTTGAAAAACGTATTTAGAAGGTGGCAAACAGGTTTTCTATGTCTTATATGTCTTATTTTCTCTTATTATGTCCACTATATTGGGTAATGGGAGTGTAAAGGTGACTATGGGGTGGTATTTCGGTAATTTTTTGTTTGTGTGTTTTTATCTAAGATTATATTTCAGGACAAAGCTTTGTGTTTTTATGAGTGTCAACATTTCAGCCTTTTGTCTTCACAGTCTGCATTTTGCTCAATTATTAACATTTTTATTTTATTTTATTTTTTTGGTTTAATTTTATGTCTGCATTGTGGCTAATGGCCCCCGGACTGCACTTTGGACACCCCTGGTGTAGCTGCTTCAGGAGGCTTCCCAGTCTAAAAGCGCTAAAGAGTTCATGATGCTATGCTCCTGTAACTTATGCCAGCTAGCTCTAACCCTAACCCTAGTCCATCGGTTCTGCTGAGTGGCCTTTCCCCCTCCTGTGGCCACCAAAACAAAGCAAACAAGGGAGCAAAGTGTGGAATAAAATGGCAAGATGGATTAGTTCCTCCAACAAGCAGGGTCAAGAAGATCTGAGGAAAACACTGCCCCCTGGTGTTGTGCTAGAGAATCGCGCGTGTGGTGATGATGCCTTCAGAGTCCAAGAAGCGCCACACCCTTGACGTTGAAGGTCTCCTCGTGTCCCCGCAGAGATGCCGCAAACTTCAGCAGCTGCAGCGCCGACGACTTTGAGAAGATGATCTTGGCGACGGGGGGGTCGTGTCTCCTGAACGTCCCGCAGCCCGACGAGGCCTACAGCGCTCCCAACTGCGGGAACAGACTGGTGGACTTTGGCGAGGAGTGCGACTGCGGATCCCGGAAGGTCTGGAAAGAGCTTGGGTGGAGGGGAGCACGGTGAGACACACACACACACACCCCTGACCTAACAGTGTGTGTGTGTGTGTGTGTGTGTGTGTGTGTGTGTGTGCGTGCGTGTGCCAGGAGTGCGAGAGTGACCCCTGCTGTGAGTTTCAGACGTGCAGACTGAAGCCAGGAGCTCAGTGTGGTGATGGAGAGTGCTGCTACAACTGTCAGGTACTCCAAGGAGGGAGGGAAGTGCTTGCCATGCAAATGACACACGTGTGTGTGTGTGTGTGTGTGTGTAGTTCCTGCCAGGGGGCACGGTGTGTCGCTCCAGCAGGGACGAGTGCGACTTGCCCGAGTTCTGTAACGGCTCGTCTTCTCTTTGTCAAAGTGACGTCTTTGTGCAGGTGAGGCCTCCTGACTCTGTGGGGTGGCTGCCCTCACGGTGGACCCCCTCAGTGACGTGCATGTGTGTGTGTTGCAGAACGGTCAGCCGTGCAGGAAGCAGCAGGCCTTCTGCTACAACGGCAGGTGTCAGCATGCTGACGACCAGTGTCGGAGCATCTTCGGGCCCAGTGAGTTGTCTGAGAGGAGCGGGGGGCTGCGTGGGTAGCGTCCTGTGCTGAAAGAACATGTGCTTCCTCTTCAGAGGCGAAGAAGGCAGACGACATCTGCTTCAAAGATGTCAACAGCAAAGGTGATCGCTTCGGGAACTGCGGCAAGCAAAGCTACCACTACAAGAAGTGTGAGAGCAGGTGACCATGGCGGCGACCCCCCCCCCCCCCCCCCCCCCCCCCCCCAGCCACGCGCACCCACACCCACCCCTGCAACTATGTTTGCCTCTGTCGGCATAGAAACGCCCTGTGCGGGAAGCTGCAGTGCTCCAACGTGCAGGGCGTGAAGGCGTTCGGCATCGAGCCGTCCATCATCAGCACGCGCATCGGCGGCGCCGTCTGCTACGGTGTGGACTTCATGCTGGGGTCGGACGTGCCGGACCCGGGCATGGTGAACGAGGGCACCAAGTGCGGAGAGGGCAAGGTGAGGAGGGGAGGAGAAAGGAAGGAGGAGACAAGGACGCTGACTCCGCTTTCCTCTCCAGGTGTGTCTGAACTTTGAGTGTCGTGGCGTCGCCGACCTGGACTTCGACTGCGACGTGGAGAAGAAGTGTCACGGTCACGGGGTGAGACGCGACCCACTACCAAAGTCACATGACCCCACACTGAGCTCTTTCTCTCTCTCGCTCAGGTGTGCAACAACAACAAGAACTGTCATTGCCACGCCGGCTGGGCTCCGCCCTTCTGTGAGGTGAAAGGTTACGGTGGAAGCGTGGACAGCGGCCCCACCTGGAACGGTACGTGGACGTAACACACCCGCCTGCACGTCACATTGTGGCGGTGACGCGTGTGCATGTCCTCAGACAAAGACACCTCGCTAAGGGACGGCCTGCTGGTCTTCTTCTTCCTGGTTCTGCCGCTAGTGGCGCTGGCGACGTTGGCGTTCCTGCGCAGGGAGCAGATACTGCAGCGCCTCGGCCGCGGGCGCAGGGGGCGGTCACGAGCGTACCAGTGAGTGCCAAACATCACCTCTGTGATTTCCCCACCTTCAGCTGTCGTTGTGTCGCCAGGCCTGATGGCGTCATGTCGGCCAATCCCGGCAGAGGACCGCCTCCCCGAGCGCAGCCGCCGTCTTTCTCCCGGGACAACAGCGACAACGTCCTCAGAGACGGGGTGAGGCGCACATCTTACGTGTTACTCCTTGTACATTTCTTCAAGTCCTCATGGATTCTTCTTCTGCTCATCTCGTAGCATCACGCCCACCTGCTGCCGCCGCAGGTAAAACCCTCGCTAGCCATCACCTCCGTCACGGTGGCAGCGTCAAACACTCTCTCTCTCTCTCTCTCTCTGTGTGTGTTTGTAGGTGGAGGAGACGAGCAGGGCCGCTTCATCATATGCCGCGAGACCGCCACCGCCATCTCTGTAAGCCTCACCGCGCTGTGACCTCTGTGTGACCTGCGTGACATCATAAGATGTGTGGGGTTTTTTTTCTCCCACCCAGGAAACCCAAACCCTCTGTGGCGTCACAGCCTCTGGTGCCTCAAAGACCCGCCCCCCCTCCGCCACCACCTGTCTAGCCACCTCAGCCCCGCCCACTGGGTGCTGTTACCTAGCGACCGCCAGGACGCAAGCCGGGGTGCAAGATGAAGCATCTTGCAGATGACGATGATGATGATGCAACTAATGTTGTTTAGCATGCTAATGCTAGTTGGCTAGCATGGGAAACACGCAAGGATGTTCTTTCTCTGATTGGCTGCTTGGAAGAAGGAAAAAAAAAGACCACTAGGGCAGGAGGTAGCCTGCACGTATGTTGACTTAAAGCACTGCTGCCCCCTGCTGGCACACGTCTGCACTGACATTGGAACGCCCCATCTCGGCATGCAGTATGGCGTTGTCTCGTGATAGGTACGATGACGTCACTGCACGAGTGGCGTCTCCTCAGTTGGGAAAACACAACACACACACACACAGCCTGGAAAATTGTTCATGTCATGTTTACTGCAAATGATTAATGGAGGTCTCCAACCGCGTGATACTTGATGACGTCACACGCAAGTACCATAAAGTACACGCCAGCTTTGTGCTGTTTTTGTATTTGTATTTTAATCAAAAGGGGTGGTTGTGAATCAGAGGTGATGTGTTTTGTTTTTGTAATGTTCACTTATTTACGTGGCGGCATTCATCACTCGGTGAATATTTGAGACAAAATGCATATCTTTGGTATATTGTTGACGTACTGCGTCACTTCACTCGCCAAGGCCTTGCACGTGGCTAATAACAGAAGTTCCAATAAAAATTATGTCGCTCTGGGTGCACGTACATGTAAAAATAAATTTACAAGCACACCATGTTCTCATTAAAGCGATTTATTTTCAATCACAATCGGTCTAGTCATTTTATTTAGATAAGCGAACCTATTTCAGTGATGCACCAATACACTGCGCAGGACGTGAGTCGTGACGTCACTTCCGCCGCGGCCTCGCTTTCACACTTCGGGCGGCGGAGTGACATTCATGTGCCGGGAGAGTCGAAGAAGGGCGTCCGGGCTACCGGCAGAGAAGGGAGTCGCTCCGCAGTTTTTTTTGAGGTTAGTGACCGGCCCAGCGGGCCTGCTTTATCGGCGAAATTCTCCTCCGGTGGCTGTCTGAAGCCAAATAAACATCCGTCCTCGGGAATTGGAGGAAGACAAAAGCCGTTAGCATGCCTGCTAGCTCACGCGCCGTTCGAGGAGACATAACGTCACCAACCTTGACACCACAATCACTCTTTTACCGCAGCTATGGTAACAAGCTACAGTAGATCTGTTGACTGATAAGCTTTCAGCGACACTCGTTAGCCGAGGTAGCTCATAACAAAAGTGGTGAGGAAAATAAAGTCGAAACTACACGCTCGGCGGCTAATTACATTACCTGCTAGCTTACACGCTAGTGAAACCGCCGTTTAGTGTTTGCAGTGAACACTGTTATCTAATGTTATCTTTGGGTTTGGCCATTTGTGTGTTGTTGTTTTTTAAGTATTGTTTTCGTAAGGACCGACTCAGCATTTGGGCTAGGAGACCGTGATTGACAGCCGCCCTGCCCAGTAGAGAAGCTCATACGTCTATTTTTATGCGGGATTTCATGATAAGGCGGCCAATTAGGAGGGAGCTCTGTTGAGTGGGCGGGGCTTGCGCAGGAGCATGGAGGTGGGCTGTTTTGTTAGCGAGGAGAGCGAACAAGGTCAAAACTTTGTTCCGCTGCTCTGCTACTGTCATCACTGTCAACAGCCATGCTTCCTAAAAAAAAAAAAAATTAAGCAGAAACACACTTTCATTTTATGATTTGTTGTCTGTGAGACACTATGATTGACAGCTGAGTTATCTTGACAGCGCCCCCTGCTAGCACGTGACGGTGCCGTGTGACTTAATGTTTGTTGTTAAATAGCTAACGTGAGTGCTGTCCCCATCACAGGGTCTCTCCGTGGACACGTGTGAGTCTTCGTCGCCTACTGCCATCCCTCATTCTGACCTTGAGGACACCCCGCCTTTTTTTGGACTGAGCGCCTCCGTGCGTGTGCCAGCTTAAGGACTTCTTATGCATCGATTAAGGACTTGTGCGGTGCGCTTGCGCCCGCTCACCACCTCGCAGGCGGCTCAGACTGTCGGCCCGAAGCGGCCAATCACAGCCACCTACACAAGGACGTTTCAGTCAATCAGGTGTTACACGGCACCTGTGGCCTCGGAACCCTTCCTGAACGGAACCAGTTCCAACTATGTGGAGGAGATGTACTACGCCTGGCTGGAGAACCCCAAGAGTGTTCACAAGGTGAGCAGCTGTGGCGCCCTCTGCTGGGGGGAAACAATCTGTGCTTTCACCTTTGACCCTCCAGTTGGCTAATGATAGCAGCAGAGTCACATGACCGTGCAAGCATGCAAACATTGTACGGGACGCAGCAGGACCTCCAAGCTGGCTTAGAAATAGAAGTCACATTTGAATGTTCTTATGTGTCTTACAAGTGTAAAAAGAAGTCAAGCAGTCTTAATGGTAGAAAATGCTTCAGTCACACAACTTCCTGTCTATTCTTCTTCTCTTAACTGGCTGTGTGGGCGTAAAAGGAGGCGTGGCTCAAGTAGGAGACTACAAACTGCACGCAAGTCTTTAAATGGTGGAAGTGTCTCACGTAAAAGCAGTTTTAGGATCAATAATGTGCACCGTGCGCAGACGCCAGCAAAGTCACGCCCGATGCCCGGAAAAGGGTGGAGTGCCATCTCTGGGTCGGGGATGAGATCCTGCCCCAAGTGGAGGAGTTCAGGTACTTTGGGGTCTTGTTCACGAGTGAGGGAAGGATGGAACGTGAGATCGACAAGCGAATTGGTGCGGCGTCTGCAGTGATGCGGACTCTACATCGGTCTGTTGTGGTGAAGAGAGAGCTGAGCCGAAAGGCAAAGCTCTCAATTTACCCGTCGATCTACGTTTCTACCCTCACCTGTGGTCATGAGCTTTGGGTAGTGACCGAAAGGACAAGGTCGCAGGTACAAGCGGCCCAAATGAGTTTTCCTCGTAGGGTGGCTGGGCTCTCCCTTAGAGATAAGGTGAGAAACACTGTCATCCGGGAGAGACTCGGAGTAGAACCGTTACTCCTCCGCATTGAGAGGAGCCAGATGAGGTGGCTTGGGCAACTGGCCTGGGAACGCCTTGGGATCCACCGGGAGGAGCTGGACGAAGTGGCTGGGGAGAGGGAAATCTGGGCCTCCCTGCTTAGGCTGCTGCCCCCGTGACCTGATCTCGGATAAGCAGTAGAAGATGGGTGGATGGATGGGTGGCACCTGCTTTCAAAGTGAAAGTAAACACCACCTTCCCATTGGTGGAAATAAAACTCAGCCGTTTGGTTGCAGAGGGTGAGCCGACACTGTCATCAGGTGGCCAAATGGCATCGAGACACACTTGAAAGGCCAACACATGCCTGATAGAGTACATTTGCTGTGTACACGGGAAATACTATGATTGGGCCTTCACCCATGGGGCCCTGTCCCCCCTCGAGACATGGAACGTCACTTCTCTGGTGGGGAAGGAGCCTTAGCTGATGTGAGAGGTTGGGGCATTCTGACTGCACGTAGTTGGGTTCACCCCAACCGACAGTTTGGGTTTTGGAACCAAACTCCTTTAGCGGAGAGGGGAGAGGCGGTGAGCTGGTGTGGGTTTATTAATACCCCCCGGCTCGGTGCCTCTGTGTTGCAGTCATCCACGGTGAATGAGAGGGTCACTTCCCAATGTCTTTGGGTCGGGGAATGTCAGCTCAAAGTACCCAGCCTTCTTGGAGGCTTTCAGGCTATCAGGGGTAGCGGTGTTTAAAATAATCGATTCGGCGATATTACATCGTTCAAGTCAATGTTTTTATATGTATTTTGGGGGTACAGTATTCATTGCAGCTGCTTTTGTCCTGCACTTACACTCCCGGTCACTAGCTGGCAGCGTTGGCAGCACACCACCCAAGCATCTCACAAGAGTTATTCCAGGGTGGCATCTTTACACTATAGTATTGTCGCAGTGTTTAGAGAACAGCTAAAGTTCCAACATCGAGAGGGAATTATGAGATGCTCCGAAGCACATTTATAAATCTGCAATTTGGACTCATTTTGGCTTTTACAGCACCACAGACGGGGGCCCAGATTATGACAAAAGCTACGCCATCTGCAAAATGTGTTACGCGAGAATGAAATACTGCGGAAACACCACGAACCTCCGTGCACATGTTGACAGACATCATGGTGAAGTGGAGGTAAAGGGACAACAAGCAACTCGTCTTAACTAACTCTTGAACAACCTTCATACAAATTTTCTTTTGAATGTGTACTAGTTTAGACAGTAGTTGTTTCCAGAATCATTTTTTTTTTTTTTTAAATTGCAATAATTGTCTTGTCGAATTGTTCTTAAGTCGGGGAAAAGGTAATATTACCAATGATATACCGTAGGTACTACATGTATGTGTATACATCTCCAGTAGACGCCCCTACAACGTAAATAATCCGTTCCAAGAACCTTTATGTTATAGGGATTTTATGTTATACGAAGCGTAAAATACATGTAAATAGCCTAATCCGTTCCAAGATCTTCCCAAACTCACACCTTTGGGCCTTCAAAATATTAAAAGTCCACCAAATATGGTGGGAAAATATAAGAAAACAGCATAAACACAGTAGAGTAACATTCGAATATAAACAAGGGAAAGGCTTCTTGAGACGTCATCTGTACTTCTGTAAAGAAGGTGTCGGACGTTTCGCTCCTCATCCGAAGAGCTTCGTCAGCGAACTAACAAGTGCTTGTAGCCTAGGCCTTAAATACAGTAAGTGTGGGCGGAATTGGTGTGCCAATGCCCTCCTCCTATTGGTTCCTTACACTAAGACTGGGAGGACTATTGTTCATACCCAACTACAGGGAGCTACACTTCCCTTTGATCGGATGTGCTAATGGAAGGAGAGGATTAGACCACAACATCCTCCCTCTTACATTTATCACAACAGGGATCCACCTCTGGATATATACGGGCTAGTTTGGATTTTGACATATGAGTCCTGTGTACAACTTTAAATTGTAGCAAGCTATGGCGGGCACAGATAGAGGTTGAATTGATCATTTTAAAGATTGTATGCCACATGTCACCTGTCAAAGACATATTCAGATCTTGCTCCCATGCCGTTTTAATGTTAGTAAGAGAGGTCTGTCTTATGCCCAACAGTTTGACATAAACCGTAGAAATTAATCCCTTACGTGATGGTTGCAAATCAAGAAGTGCATCAACAATGTTCGTACCAGGAGTCTCAGGGAAATTTGGTAATTGACTATAAACAAAGTGCCTAACCTGGAAATACCGAAAAAGATGGGACCTTAGAAGATTATGTTGTTCCGTTAATTGCTGAAATGACATGAACGTATTATCGACACACAGGTCCCGGAAACACAGTATGCCTCGTCTACGCCAGCACAGAATGGAAGAATGGTCATTTTAATGGAATTGATTCGCCCGGCCAAAGTAGTGAAAAGTGGTGACCACTGCGTCAGACACTGCCTCGTGTGGTTTAATAGGCTCAAAAAATTTTCTTTGAAAAGACTCTTATGCTTTTTTGTAACTGTAATGCCCAAATAAGTAAATTTATTTTCCACAATCTTAAACAGAAATGATGCGTACACTGATGCCGGCGCCCCCTCGTTGACAGGTAAGATTTCAGATTTATTCAGATTTAATTTATATCCTGAAAACTGACCCAAAATTCTTCAGTAGAAGCAGCAAAGCGGGTAAAGAGGTGTCCGGATGTGAAATGAAGCTTAATAAGTCATCTGCATATAGCGCCACCTTGTGCTGTACTCCAGTCCTCCAAATGCCAGATATGTTGTCACAGCTGCGAATTGCTATGGCAAGGGGTTTTATGGCCAAATCAAACAATAAGGGGCTTAAAGGACACCCTTGTCTAGTTCCCCGGTAAAGATTAAATGGTTGTGACACTTGAGAATTAGTGAGGACTGAAGCAGTGGGACATAAGTAGAGTAATTTTATCCAGGTAATGAAATTTGGACCGAAGCCAAATTTGTGTAGGACCGCAAGAAAGTATGGCCACTCTACACGGTCAAAGGCCTTCTCCGCGTCTAAAGATAGCACACACTCCGTGGACCCATCAGAGGGGAGGTACAAGATGTCAAATAACCGGCGCATATTGAAATTGGAATATCGATTTTTTTACAAAGCCCGTTTGATCATCTGATATAACCAGGGGTAGAATGTCCTCCAATCTTTTGGCCAGTATTTTAGCCAGAATTTTAGCGTCCACGTTTAGTAATGAAATTGGCCTATATGATGAGCACTCTGTAAGGTCCTTGTCTTTTTTGGCAATAAGGGTGATACATGCTTCATAAAATGAAGTGGGGAAACTTACCCCGCCTGAATGAGTCGGACAGCACAGTGCTCAACTGTACAGAGAGAGATTGGGGAAAAAGCCTTAAAAAATTCTGCAGGAAAACCATCGGGACCCGGCGACTTCCCAGACTGGAGTGAGGAAATAGCTTGTGCAATCTCCTCCTTTGTTATTGGTCTGTCAAGTCTACTTTTACCAACGAATGAAATCTTGGGGATGTCCAATCTGTTCAGAAAAACATTCATTAGTGTTGGCTTATTTGATTCCGAGGCGTAAAGCTGAGAAAAATAATTTCTGAATGTTTGATTTATTCTTTCATGATCTGAAGTAAAATTGCCATCCTCTGTTTTGATCTTTGTAATGTGTCCCTTAACTTTAGTACCTCTCAACTGGTTTGCCAATAGCTTCCCTGCTTTCTCACCATGAACATAAAACAGAGTCTTACTCGCGGAAAGTTGACGCTCAGCGATGTAAGTTGAAGCCAGATTGAATTGAGTTTGGAGTTCAACACGCCTTTTGTATAAATCAGGATTCCTAGATTGAGAATACTGATGATCCAATTTCTTAATCTTATCTGCCAATTCTAATCGCTCTTGGTGGGCCTCCTTTTTCATTTTAGCAGAATAAGAAATAATTTGACCCCTTATATAAGCCTTGAAAGCATCCCAAACTACTAAGCTAGATATATCTGGGGAGGAGTTTGTCTGGAAAAAAACCAATATTTGCTCTTCGATAAATTTCACAAAATCGCTCTCTGAAAGAAGAGTTGAATTGAAGCACCAGTGCTTGTTAATCCGAGGGCGATTTGGGAGAGCAAGGGAAAGTACAACTGGGGCATGATCTGATATTACTATACCCTGGTAGGTACATGAGCGAACACACTGCAAAAGATCATTATCAAGGAAAAAATAGTCAATCCTGGTGAAGGTATGGTGAACGTGAGAGAAGAATTAATACTCCCTTTTGTTTGGGTGGAGGAGACGCCAGACATCAGAGACGCCGGAATTTGATAGAAAGGACTGAATGTATGAAGCTGATCTGCTGTTCGAAACCGGGTTAGGAGAAGAACGATCCAGCACTGGATCCAAAAAGCAATTAAAATCCCCACCTAGTATGAGAGCGTGTGAGCCTAGGTCCGGAAGAAAGGAATAAAATCGTTCAAAAAAATTCACGTTGTCCACATTCGAAGCATAAACATTGGCAAGCACTAACATTTTGTTATAAACCTTCCCTGAGACAATAACGAAACGACCATTAACATCTGATATAACATTGTGATGCACAAAAGGAATGTTTTGGTCAACAAGGATTGAGACCCCCCTGGCCTTTGCTTGAAATGAAGAATGAAAATGCTGGCCCCTCCACTGTGCCATTAAACGTGAGCTGTCAGAACCACGAATATGAGTCTCCTGCAAAAACACAAATGCTGCTTTAAGTTGCTTTATATGTGCAAATACCCTCCTTCTTTTAACGGGATGATTTAAACCCTTGACGTTCCAGCTAACAAAATTTAGTGAACTATCCATTGTCAATCAAAGGTGCAAGATGGTTAGTATAAAAAGTGCAGTACTTGGAACATACAAGGTGAATTAAAACAAAAACAGGCTGTGTGTGGCATATGCAAGTTAACCTTTTCAAAGTAAAACAGAAATCCCACCCCACCTCCCCCAAAACGGCTGCCAAAAAACAAAGCAGCAAGCTTTTCAAATACAATCTTCCTGTCACTCATGAATCTTCAGCTCCTCTGTAAATTATTAAACTGCACTCAACACTCCTAGGGGCCGGGCCCCTGAAAACTGTCCCGTGTACCTATGGAATTGCAGAGGTATGTAAACAAAGTAACACTGAAACTGGAGGTAGCAACTTCCAAAGTGAAACAAGGCACTAAGATGTTCCCTTCATAACCAAGTGCAAAAAAAGAAATTCCCTGAAACAAGATAGTGGGACATACTCCCTCACATATCAGTGACATCAAGTGTAGCAAGAGGTAAGGGAAAAAATGTCCATATGAGCAGCCCAGTAACGGTTACATCGCTACCAATCACACGTAGGGCATACAACGTCCTCAAGAAGAGTACATTTTAAGATGACTTAGGAAGTCCATCCATGTATTTCTGCGCCTCGTTAACCGAAGGTAACCACTTTTTGTCTCCACCAGGAAGTGTAATACAGAGCCGTGCAGGATAAAGAAGCGATGGTCTGAGGCCTCTGTTGTAGAGCTCCGCCATGACATCCCTGTACTTGGCTCGCTGGCCCAGAACTTCAGGACAGTAATCCTCCACCACTCGAATTTGCTGGCCACAGTACTCGAGCTTCCCTCTGCGTCGAGCCTCACGGACCAAAAGGTCCTTGGTTTGGTAGCGGTGTGGACGAATAATCACTGGTCGAGGCCTCTGGCCCTGTGCTGGCTTAGCCATTAGCGACCGGTGGGCTCTGTCAATCTCCGGCGAAGACGGTAGAGTCTCCTCTCCAAAGACCTCAGCCAGCAAGTCAGCGAAAAAAGCTGTAGGTCGACCACCTTCCACAGACTCTGGTAACCCCAAGATTTGAATATTTGGTTTTCTACTTCGGCGTTTGATGTCTACGACTTTAGCAGAGAGCTTAGCATTGCTCTCCTGCAGGCCGGAGCAAATATTTTCCAATTCCCGCACACGCTGGCTCAGGTCGTCTGAAGCCAGCTCAAGGGAGGACAGCCGCTGGCCATGTTCATTCACGGTGGCACAAACTTGGTCAAATTTGTTTTCCAGCTGATTAAAAGATTCTTTAAAGTGTCCTGCTAGCGACTGTCTGTGACGGTCAAGTAGCTCAGAGCTCGCTTCCACCGTCAGACTAGTAGGCAAGTCTTTTTTTGCCACTGATTTGCCCCGCTGTGAAGCCATTTGAAACAAACCCGGGTATATTAGATGTAAACTATTCAAAAAGAGCAAGAAAAAATGTAGGAATGAGGAGTGAAGGAGTGGAAATGGTAAAAATAGAAGCAGAGCTCTCGCTCTTGCGTCTACTCCATTCGACCGTTGACCGGAAGTCCGACTACGCTCATTTTAACACAAAGAAAAGTAATGAAATTAAGAAGAGATTTCAATGCGCGCAAACTAGTTTAAGGGCGACTACGATGAGGAAGGGAGCTCACATACAAACATGGACGCGCTGGATAAGTCAGCCAATGAGATAAGAGCATAGGCGGTGCCCCGATCATCAGCTAATGAGAGCGTGAAGCCAGAAGGCGTCACCAAGTGTACTCTGTTAGTCTCTCTGGCGCTTGCACGGACTTGACGCTTTACGTTATATGGAATTCCTTACGTAATACGATGCGAATAATTTACATACATTTTTTACGTTCAGTGGAATTTACGTAAAAGGAGGTTTACGTTATACGAGGTACTACTGTATGTGTATGTATGTAAATATGAGTTTGGATGTAGTAGTAATATTAAACGAGGATAATTAATGGATAATCCGGGTCCGCAACCCGGACCCGGATAAGCGGAGGAAAATGGAATGGAATGGAATTAACTCTTCATAAACTTTAATCACACGCTCTGTCCGGGTTGCATCATACAGCTACAATTTAGCCTTCCTCTCTCCTCTTCTTCCTCTACCTGTTGGTCACATTAGCAGTGTCACAGTGCCCTCTCCTGGTCAAGCATGTAGCAGTATAAATATGGAGTTATAGTACTAAAAGGCAAAATACATGAAAAAATAGACCAGTCTGCTTGTGTTCGTATCTCCGAAAGTTCGCATGTCGGATGTTCGTAAGTTGGGGACCTAGTGTATATTCTAATAATAATATCTGATACTTTGCCATCAACAATCAATACTGGTGTCTGCTTGTCGCTGTGACGTATGATTTAATAGCAACACATCCATCAATTTGTTCATATAAAGAAATGATCAAACACATGGCAGTCATGCAAGCCAATCAATGATACATTTATATTCATATCCAGTATATTCACTGGTACAAGTTTGACACCCCTGCCCTAAGAGATGGGGTGAGAAGCTCAGAGTAGAGCAGCTGCTCCTTCACATGAAGAGCAGCCAGTTGAGGTGGCTTGGGCATCTAGACCGTTTAACACATGAGCAGCAGTGCTGTCTGTGTGCGTGTGTGTGTGTGTGTGTGTGTTGGTGACTGTGCTGGGTAGTGAGTAAGAGTGAAGCCAAAGATGGTTGCTCCTTCCCTTGGAAACCTTTGGGGACGTGTGTTGAATGCTAACAGTTAACGTGTAGCAGCTAATGGAAAAAGAAAGAGCGTGCTGACGTCCATCTGCCCTTTTGTCCCTTGCAGTCGTGGGATGTGTTTTTCCGAAACGCTAATGCTGGTGCTCCTCCCGGCACCGCCTACCAGTCTCCTCTGGGTCTGACTGCCACTCCACAACTCTCCTCTCTGGTTGGAGCTCAGCCCAATGTGGAAAAGCTGGTGGAAGACCACTTGGCGGTGCAGTCCCTCATCAGAGCCTATCAGGTACACTCACTTCATCCTATACAGTAGCACATCCTAGCATCCTGATGCATGCTGTTCATCTGGACTCTAGATGATTAAAGTGGCCATGTGATCTATGTGGTGGTGCAGGTCTTTCCATGCCATGTATCACCACGTACCTGATTGGACCAGCACTCTCCCAGGATGCACTGCAGCATCAAACGACACAACAAATAATAGCAATCATCTCCTCTGCAGCCATAAACATCAAATATGTAAACACCCTGGAGTCTGAACACCACTTTATTCCTCCAGCCAGTACTTACACACACATTACATACTCCAAATATTTCAACTTTCTTCCGAAATATATGAATTATATTTACTTTGATATTAATATGAATATTAAATGACTTTATACTCATGTCATCATTTTTCCCCAATGTCATTTTCCAAAAAGGATAACTTTATTTTTTCTTAGTTTCTCATAATATTAAGACTTTAAACTAACTAACTATTTTTCTTGAATATTTCAATGCTATGCTACTAAAATGAAATTATATTTCCTCCTAAGTTTGTTCTTGTAAAATCGGGCCTACCTACGTCAACCAGTTCCATGCTGACCTTTCTGTGTATGTCCTTGTCCTAGCTGTAACGTGTGCGTGCGTGCGTGTTTGTGTACGTGGGTGTGTGTGCAGGTCATGGGGCATCATAATGCCCACTTGGACCCTCTGGGAATCAGCTGTGTGAATTTTGATGATGCTCCAGTCAGTAGCGGCTTCCAGGATGTTGGTGAGAAAAGAAAAAATTCTTCCTGCTTGGTGTGCTAACATTGCTTCTCCTTCCCACCCTCCTCCTCCTCCTCCTCGCTGCTCTTCTTCTTCTGCTGCTCTTCATGTCCAACACTCCCTGTTTTCTTGTGTTTGCTTCCATTTGGGTTGCTGTTGTCTTTGTCCTCCTTCATGTGCACTCTGCTGTGCACGTGCTTTCTGGTCTTCCCATCCTTACCGTCCCCTCCCTCCTCCCCTGTCCCGGGTGGGCTCTGTCCTCGTTCCCTGTAGATCCGCGGGCACCATGTGGCCCAGTTGGACCCCCTCGGCATCATGGACGCTGATCTGGACTCGTGCGTCCCCACTGACATTATCACGTCCTCCGACAAGCTGGGTGAGGAGCAAACGTCTCAGACACCTCCTCCTCTTTCTGCTCTGCCTCGCTTGGCGTGCCCCTCCTGCTCCGCCGCTTTCAGAACCTTCTCGTGCGGCAGGAGATGTCCTCCTGGCGTACGAGAAGCAACGTTCTGGTGAGGTCGCTCGTGTGCTTTGAGGAAGGTGCTGATGTTTTTGTGGGCACTGAAAAACTCCCACGAAGAAGTTTAGATGCCAGGACCTCAGGTAGCTTCTGGCTTGCTTGGAATGTCACTTCAGCTTCCAGCTGTCATGGTAGAGTCATCAAGCGATGGAGGAGACTAGTCCAGCCATGAAGATGCGTGTGCTACACGTGGGGGGAGATGTTTGCCAGCAGGGTGGAAGTTGAGGACATGAAGGTGTCAGGTGTCTCCTTCTCCTCCTTCTCCTTCTCCTCCTGCCTTGTTTGCCAGTTGCGTTACTAACCACTAATTAGCTTTAGCCCGGCTTAGCTGCAGTGTGCCAAGGAGCAGGAATTAGTCTCATCCCTGCTGACCTCAGCATGGCGTCCATCCCCCCTCAGAACCAGCAGGCGACTAACTCTCTGGATCTTTCCTCCCCCTTTTTGCCGCCTGTCCAGATGCCGTCAAGGAGCGGCTGCAAGTCCTCACGGTGGGAGGTACGGCCAGCACTAGCGTAGCCGTCTTGGTGTTGCTCGCTTGTGTGCGCTGGGCTTCCTGCAGCACCCCGTCCTCTTTACTTCCCACACCGCGGGGATGTCCAAACCTTTTCCAGCCAATAAACATTGAATGTTGCGGAGGTGCGGTGGCAAGGATGGCTTGTAAGGTGTGTGGTGACGTGATGGTGTGAACATGTTAAGCTAAGTTAGAATGCTTGGAAGCAGAAATGAGTGTCATGGATGTAAAAACACCCAGCGTCACCCTCCATGTACCACCGGGTTGGTAGACTGTCACACAAGACGCTGTGTGTATGTGTGTGCATGCACGCAGCCAATGACAGAGCCTTGTCACATTCATTTACATACCTCTGACACGACCGCGCTCTTCTCTTTAAGTCCGAAAAATCTGAGGTCTTGCACCCTTGTCTCGGTACAGTCTACATGTAGTGTACCTCTACCGTCTCTACCTGCATTGTCATGCGATCACGTGTAAGTATTGTGAGATTTTGTCTTGGTCACGTGATCCAAGATGGCATCGTAAAGAAACTATAAACAATCTGGCGAGCACAAGCTAAGGTAAAATGTTAGCAAAAATGTTGGTTGTTAACCAAAAAACACGCTAACCAGGGCGGATGTTAACCAAGTTACTACTGCAATGTTAGGACTTTATTGGTGTAATATTTATTTTGACTTTATTGTTGTTATTAGAACTTTTTCACAACCTAGTTTTCCAAAAATTGCAACTTTGTTTACTTTTTTGTTTCTCATAATCTCACACCTTTTAGAAAAAAAGATAAAGTTTTTCTTTAATATTTCAGCTTCAATTGTAAACGTAATTTATTTATTTATTTATTTTTTTATTGGAATTTTTTTCTCTCGTAATGTTACCAATTTATTCTTGCAAAATTACGCCTTTTTTCCTCATTAAGACTTTATTCTCCTAATATTTGGTCCATTACCAGTTTTAAAAAATGCTTTTTCCCATTTTTGCCATCTATTTTCCAAATGATTTATTGTAATAATAATAATAACTTTTTCGCAACAAAAGTTTCCAGAAATGACAACTTTATTATTTTTTGTTTCTCATAAGATTGCAACTTTAAAAAAACATGTTTTCTTTCATATTTCAACTTTAATTTGCATTACTTTTATTTTAAATGTAATTTATTTGTTACTTTATTCTTGCAAAATGACTGTTTTTTTCTTATAAATTATGACTTTATTCTCTAATGTTATGACTGCTCCTTTTCCCGTTTTTGTTATTTATTTTCCAAATATTTCAATATCATTGATTCTGTCTTTTCCTCATGTTATGAGTTTATTGCCATCATCTTTCGACTTTATTGTCATAATAAGATAACTTTTTCACAACCTATTTTTCCAAAAATTATAACTTTTTTTTGTTTCCTATAATATTACGACTTTAAAAAATTATTTAATATTTCAACTTTAACTGTAATTACTTTTATTTCAAATGTAATTTATTGTGATTTATTTGGATTTTTTTTTCTTATTAAAATTTTATTCTTGTGAAATGAGCACTTCTAAAACTATTTAGGTAAGAGTTCAACTTTAATTTTAGTTTTATTTTAAATGTGATTGTGTATTTTTTATTTTAATAATGTTTTTATGATTATTTATGATATTTTCTGACTTTTTTTGGTACTATTCTGACTATTCTCCTTATATTTGGTGTGTATTGTGGTAAAAATGGCTGCTGTTTTTGCCAGTTTAGCTGTGTTTGTTGAATGTGCTGAGGGCAGGTTGTGGCCCCCAGGATGGTGTTTGGACATCCCTGCCAAGGTGCGAAGTGTATGCGCTACATGAAGATAGGTAAAGGTGTCAATCAAATAGAAAGTATGGCGTGTGAAGGAAGCTCCTGTAGGGAAGTGATGATGTGATGACGTTCCCCTCCTGTGGTTGTGTGCGTGTAGTTAACGTGGTTAGCTAGCTTCTAGCCGCCGCCGCCGCTGAGTGTGAATCACATGACTGTGTTGGTGTGCGGCGCTCATGGCGTCAGGCCAGCACATGTTTCTCCCCGTCAGGACACGGCCAACCCTGGCTGGAGTAGTTCCATGTCACCGTAGCGCCTCCTGCAGGTCACACGTCATCACACTCCTACCTGCCATTCCCTGATCATACTCAGATAGCAAATACAGTCAAACCTGTCTTAGCGACCACCTTTTATAGAACGGCCACCTGCCTATAGCGGCCACTGAAAAATCCCCCCGCAGCAAATTTACGTGTTATAGACCCTGTGTATAGCAGTCACCTGTCCAACGCGGCCAGCGGCCACCCATTTTGTCTCCCTTGGTCAATATCTGACCGCATATAGCGGCCAAATTACCGACTCAAGTAGAAGCTTCATGCACGAAAACGTTTCGTTTTTCAATCAATGAAGCCGACGTGTGTAGACTTTAATTACTGAGTCCTAGCTCAGTCACAATCATTCACAAGATCCACACAAACTGTCAGTTGTTCCACATAAAAAAGCCGTCTTCTTTTGAGCTTGCTATTTCCTGGTCAAACATGTAACTTTAAGAGCATTTGCACCAAAACATTACTGCAAAGTAGACTGGGAACAGGACGTGCTCCCAGCGACTCTACAAAAAAAAAAAAAAAACATGCTAGCATGCATGCTATCGTATGTTGAACTGAGTTTGGTTGTACTTAACTGAAGTATTTTAGAATGTACTCACGTTATTTTTGATCAATCCTCATCCACAAATCCATCAAAATCCTCATCTTCTGTATTCGACACAAAAAAAGCTGTCTTCTTTGCCGTTCGCTTAACTTGTCAGTGTTATTCAGTAAGGGCGACCTGACTCCAGCAAAGAAGGAAACTTCTCCTGTTGCTTCTGCCAACTTTATTGAACGCGGCCACCAGAGAGCAGCTCAGAACACACACACATCCTATCTCGTCTCTCCTTCCTGCTTGCCCCCAAAGCAAAGGTTAAACAAGCCCCACTACATAGCTGTCCAGGCAATGCCTGTAACAAGTGACACCGTTTATTTCCTGGTGTGAGACAATGTCCACAATGTGTCTCAATACTGTAATGCCGCTTGTTGTGGAGAAGGAGAGACTCACGTCGCCGATGCACTTTAATGGCTTTATTAACAGCGGAGAACACTGCAGGACTTTACATCCACGCCAACATAAACACACTTCCCAACTCTCTCCAAACTCACAGCTAGCACTGAGCCTAGCTCTCCTGTTCGGGACGCCCACCGTCACTTCCCGTCACTTCCTGATGAACTAAAGCTGTAATGACACTCTGCCGTATAAAAAGTAAAATATTAAAAACAAGCGTAAGACATTACTAGCACAGCTTTGTTCTGTGGGTTGTGGATAATAACAAGCCTAGTTGTGCTGTACAACTTTTGTCCGCAGTCCTACAGTGCCCTCTACTGGTCAACATTATTAAAAATCCCCCCCCCCCCTTTTTTTCCCCTTTTTTTTCCTCTACTGGTCAACATTCAAACTGGACGCCAACCTGTCTATAGCGGCCACTTTTGCAGACTCCCTCTAGTGGCCGCTATAGACAAGTTTGACTGTATACTCTCATTTTAGAAATATGATAACTTCTATTTATTGGTTTATTTACTATTGGTAGTATCTACTTCACTCTTTGTCCCATTTTTGCTGATTTTCCAACATATTTCACATTTCTTCTTAAATATGAAATATTATGACTTTATTCCCAAAATATAACTTTTCCCCCCAACTTTGTTTAGTTTCGTTTCTCATAATATTGCTACGTTTTTTCTAAAATATTTCTACTCTATGCCGCTAAAATGACATTATTTTTCCTCATAATATTCTTCTAAAATGATTCCCTTTTTTCTCATAAAAACACAACTTTTTGTCTTCACATTTTGACTTTATTCTTGTAAAACTGCAGCTGTTTTTTTATTTTCAGTTACTGATTTAATGATTGATTGAAACATTTATTCCATTCAAGAAAGAAGAAAACAAACAAACAATATTAAAACACTATAACAAAACCAAACACTCTTCAAACCAGAATGAAAGGGAGCAGAAAGAAGACAAGTCTTATTACCTCTGCCCCTTTTTCAGCCACAAACAATGTCATATTTAAAAACAATAAAAACCAAAAAATATACCTATAGTAACCAGCCGCACAGGTGGTTACACATTTCAATTATAACTCAACCAATGCCATTTCCCACATCAAAAATAACCATAGTATGACAGCCAATCATAACAGAGAGTTCATATTTCCTCAACATACTCGTTTTAACCATTTTTTTTTAAATATGGTATCAGACTTGGATTCTTTAGTTTCTTTATTCAGATTGTTCCATAAACTGACTCCTTTTACAGAAACACAACGTTCCATCATTTTAGTCCTGAATTTTGGTTTTCTGAAAATCATTGTACCTTTTAACAAATACTTACTTTCTCTTCTTTCAATTTTTTTCTGAATATTAATTGGCAAACTTTTTTTTATAAGCTTTCAGCATAATTTCCAATATATTATATTCTACTAATTCATAAAATTTCAATAGTTTAAACTTAAGAAATAGTGGATTTGTTGGGTCTCTGTATTGTTTTCTACTGATTATTCTTATTGCTCTTTTTTGCAAAATAAATATTGACTGAGTGTATGTTTTGCAAGCATTTCCCCATGCTTCAATACAATAGGTCAGATGTGGAACAATCATGGTGTTGTACAACATACACATTGCTTTGTTATCCAGCGAATCCTTTACTTTATGTAACAATGCTATTATTTTAGATATTTTTACCTTTGTGTACTGTATATGTGATTTCCAACACAACTTCTCATCCAGAATTACACCCAAAAACTTGATTTCTCTTACTCTATTAATTTCAATACCATCTATATTAACTGAAGCATCAGAGTCTATCCCTCTGTTACTGAATATCATGAAGTTTGTTTTTTCCACATTTACAGATAATTTGTTTACATCAAACCACACTTTTATTTTTTTTAAATTCTTGTTTAACCACATCTAACACCTTCCCAAGGTCTTCCCCACAATAAAATAGAGTAGTATCATCCGCAAACAAAATACATTTGAGCAGTTTACATGCACAAACCAAATCATTCACATACAAAACAAACAATTTTGGTCCGAGGACCGATCCCTGAGGTTCTCCACACCGAATATGATGCAATTTAGATTCTACCTCATCTATCTGCACAAACTGTTTTCTATTTTCTAAATAACTTGAAACTCATTCAAGTGCAACTCCTCTGATACCATATTTGCTCAGTTTTTTAAGAAGTATGGTATGATCAATTTTATCAAAAGCATTTTTAAGGTCAACAAAAACACTCACAAAAAACTGTTTCTTTTCTATTGCGGTAGATATTTCTTCTGTTAATACCATAAGAGTCATTGATGTGGAGTGGTTAGTTCTAAATCCATACTATTTCAACTTTCTTGTACATTTTCTTCATGTGAATACGACTTTATTCCCGACTTTATTATAACATTTTTCCCCAATTAGATTTTCCAAAAAATGACAACTTTTAGAAGTGTTTTTCTTCAATATTTTAACTCTATGCTTTTTTTCCTCTTAATATTTCTGATGAATTATTCTCTGAAAATGACAGCTGTTTTTCAACGTTCTCTGTTGTACATGACATCATTGGCACACTATGAAATGTATTGTTGGATGTATTGTTGGATGTCAGCTAGAAGCACATGCTGAAAGTTGCTAGTGAGCTGGTGGAGATGCTGAGAGAAGTTTGGGAATATGAAAGCAGGACTTGATGATGTCATCATCCATTGGAAAAAGTGTGGAGACCAACTGGGACCCCCACAACTGTCCCCCGCCCCCCACCCACCACCATCAGTGTGTCTTGTGTGGTGTGCTGGATGTCTTCTGCTCCTTCTTTCATGACTAACTGATGTTTCTCCTTGGCTCCTTTACGCTGTCCTTACTTCCTTTCTTCCCTTTCCTGCCCACTTCCTCCCTCTGCTGGTGCATTTTGGGACATGTAGGCTTCTATGGGCTGGATGAGTCTGACCTGGAGAAAGTTTTTCGCCTTCCCACCACCACCTTCATTGGAGGACCCGAGAGCGCTCTGCCCTTGAAGGAGATCATACGGCGACTGGAGGTGAGCGCTGTTAGCATTAGCATGGCTGCATCGTCCATGAAATGAAGTGAAGTGACTAACCTGAGCTTGTGCGGGTGCAGATGGCATACTGCCAGCACATCGGAGTAGAGTTCATGTTCATCAACGACCTGGAGCAGTGCCAGTGGATCCGCCAGAAGTTTGAGACGCCAGGCGTGATGCAGTTCACCCTGGAAGAGAAGAGGACCCTGCTGGCCCGCATGGTCCGCTCCACCAGGTAGCACCCCTGCGGCCAAGCCACAGTGGGCCAGTCCAAGTAACGGCGGTCCCCGTGTGCGCACGTGCAGGTTCGAGGAGTTCCTGCAGAAGAAATGGTCGGCCGAGAAGCGCTTTGGCCTGGAGGGGTGTGAGTCTCTCATCCCGTCTCTGAAAACCATCATTGATGTGTCCTCTGCCAGCGGTGTGGAGTACGTCATCATGGGCATGCCTCACAGGTAGTAGACACATGCACACACACACACACACGCACACGCACACGCTCACCCCTCCCTCTCTCCTTAGGGGTCGCCTGAACGTGTTGGCCAATGTGATCCGGAAGGAGCTGGAGCAGATTTTCTGTCAGTTTGACTCCAAACTGGAGGCGGCTGACGAGGTAGCGGGCGTGTTCTTGTCGCCATGGTAACGGCAGCACATGTCGCAAACCTTTGCTTTCCCTCCCCAGGGCTCCGGCGACGTCAAGTACCACCTGGGAATGTACCATCGCAGGATCAACCGCGTGACGGACCGGAACATCACCTTGTCTCTGGTGGCCAACCCCTCCCACCTGGAGGCGGCAGACCCGGTGGTGCAGGGCAAGACCAAGGCAGAGCAGTTCTACTGCGGGGACAACGACGGCAACCGGGTGAGTTGTGCCTTCACTCCAGCCGCAACCACAACCCGACACCTCACACTCCTCTCCATGCGCAGGTGATGTCCATCCTGCTACACGGGGACGCGGCGTTTGCGGGTCAGGGCATCGTCTATGAGACCTTCCATCTGTCCGACCTGCCTTCCTACACCACGCACGGCACCGTGCACGTCGTGGTCAACAACCAGGTGAGCACCCGGCCAGGGGGAGCGGGAGTAGTAGTCCGCTGAACTGCGCCAAACTGTCCACTTCCTGTTTGTAGATCGGGTTCACCACCGACCCGCGTATGGCGCGCTCGTCTCCATACCCGACCGATGTGGCCCGGGTGGTCAACGCGCCCATCTTCCACGTCAACGCCGACGACCCGGAGGCCGTCATGTATGTGTGCAAGGTGGCGGCCGAGTGGCGTGCCACCTTTCACAAGGACGTGGTGGTGGACCTGGTCAGTGCTCGCCCTATCCTTGTTGGCGTGACTGGCACTGGCACCGGCGCTGACCACTACCATGTGTCCAGGTGTGCTACCGGCGAATGGGCCACAACGAGATGGACGAGCCCATGTTCACGCAGCCGCTCATGTACAAGCAGATCAAGAAGCAGAAGCCCGTCCTGCAGAAGTATGCCGAGAAACTCATCGCAGACGGAACCGTGAGCCGCCAGGAGTACGAGGTATGGCCACAACTTGACGGATCCATGTGACCACAAAGTCACGATGCTGAACATCTGTCCACAGGAGGAAATTGCCAAGTATGACAAGATCTGCGAGGAGGCGTACGCTCGCTCCAAGGACGAGAAGATCCTGCACATCAAACATTGGCTGGACTCGCCCTGGCCCGGTGAGGAGCATCGCTAGCAGAACCATGCCAATCACTCCACTGGACCCACAAGTTCTGTGTCTTCCGTCTGCAGGTTTCTTCACTCTGGATGGTCAGCCCAAATCCATGAGCTGCCCTTCCACCGGCCTGACTGAGGAGAACCTTAACCACATTGGACAAGTGGCCTCATCCGTCCCTGTGGAGGACTTCACCATCCACGGAGGTCGGCACGTCCCGCAGCTTTGTCTCCAATCCAAGTCCAAATGCTCAAACCGGGCTTTCAAGTGTCCTCACCTGGTCATGTGGCTCGCGGTCTTTCAGGACTGAGTCGTATCCTGAAAAGTCGTGGGGAGATGGTGCGGAACCGAACCGTGGACTGGGCTCTGGGAGAGTACATGGCCTTCGGGTCTCTGCTGAAGGAGGGGATCCACGTGCGGCTGTCGGGACAGGACGTGGAGCGTGGCACGTTCAGGTACGTGATGTAGGAGACGCCGGAAGGTTCCCGTGCGTGACGTGCCGTCTGCTTGCAGCCATCGCCACCACGTCCTCCACGACCAGAATGTGGACAAGAGGATCTGTATTCCCATGAACCACATGGCTCCCGACCAGGCGCCTTACACCGTCTGCAACAGCTCCCTGTCCGAGTACGGCGTCCTGGGTCAGTCCCCGTTGCACTTCCTGTCTGCCGCGGCCAGACTTCCTGTCTGTGTAATGTGTTTTTGCTTTGCTCAGGCTTTGAGTTGGGCTTTGCCATGGCGAGCCCCAATGCACTCATCCTGTGGGAGGCGCAGTTTGGGGACTTCCACAACACGGCCCAGTGCATCATCGACCAGTTCATCTGCCCCGGCCAGGCAAAGTGGGTCCGACAGAACGGCATCGTGCTGCTGCTGCCGCACGGCATGGAGGGCATGGTGAGATGGCTACGCCCCCGCTCAGATTCGCCGGCGTGCCGGCCGCTCTGACTCCCCTTTTCGTCCGCAGGGTCCAGAACATTCTTCCGCTCGTCCAGAGAGGTTCCTCCAGATGTGCAACGACGACCCCGACGTGATGCCGGTAAGAGACGGCACCGACCTCACTGCAGCAACTTCCTGTCCGTGTGGCGGTGACACCATCCCCCCCAATCCCGGTCTGCTCCTCTCTCAGAACATCACAGACGACTTCGCCGTGCAGCAGCTGTACGACTGCAACTGGATCGTGGTCAACTGCTCCACGCCGGGAAACTACTTCCACGTCGTGCGTCGTCAGATCCTCCTCCCCTTCAGGAAGCCGGTGAGATGCTTGCATGAGACCCCGCCCCCAAGCCTTGCGTGCAATGCACACCTTTCCATGCATCTTTAGACACCTAAATACCTTCTTTGGCTTGTCTTGAAGTAACGTAATGTAAAGATTGGAATATGGCGTGCATGTGGTCTAAGACTAGGCGGGCTTAGTGCTCATCCAATGAAAACATAGCCTGCGATGATGTCATTGATGTGTTTCTCTGCAGCTTATCGTCTTCACTCCCAAGTCCCTGCTGCGCCACCCAGAGGCCAGATCCAGTTTTGACGAGATGCTGCCAGGTGGGGGTTTTCCACTCCACTGATCGGCGCAGCCGTAGCTCCGCCCACCTCTAAACCTTCCTCCTCCCCTTTGTTTTGGCCAGGAACCCACTTCCAGAGGCTGATCCCAGAAGGCGGCGCCACCGCCTCGGAGCGTCCGGGCGAGGTGAAGAGGTTGATCTTATGCACGGGGAAGGTCTACTACGAGCTGACCAAAGAGAGGAAGAGCCGCGGCATGGAGGGAACAGTCGCCATCGCACGCATGGAGCAGGTACCAGCAAGAGTGACGTCAGACGCGTTCCACTCCGCCAACAAAGACTCACGGCTTCTCTCGCCGCCTCCAGTTGTCTCCCTTCCCCTTTGACCAGGTGAAGGCGGAGTCTGAGCGCTTCACCAACGCCGACCTGGTGTGGTGTCAGGAGGAGCACAAGAACCAGGGCTACTACGACTACGTCAAACCTCGCATCAGGACCACCATCCAGAGAGCCAAACCCGTCTGGTACCCTTCATCATCTTCAGTTTTAGCTCATTTTGACTTCTCATTTAATCTCATAATTGAAAGTTTTCTCATAATTGTGACTTTATCTCATAATTCTGATTTACCGTTCATCACCCTGACGCTACGCCGCTGAGTGTGTGACCTTTGACCTGTGTGTGTGTGTGACAGGTACGCGGGGCGGGGGCCAGCGGCGGCTCCGGCTACGGGAAACAAGAACACTCACCTGATGGAGCTGCGGCGCTTCCTGGACACGGCCTTTGACCTGGAAGCTTTCACGGATCAGCAGTAGTCCTGTGACCTCTGACCCCCTCACCCTTGCACATGCACACAAGCCCCCCCCCCCGCCATCCTAATTGGCACTGACAGCATTTTTACTCCTTTTAATGATCATGCTTTTTATCGTAACCCTCTTCATCACACGCAGGGTCAAAGGTCATCCTGTTTTTACTCCACATGCTGGTTAGCATCTTAGCACTGTTTGCCTTTCAGCAGGTCCTTAGTCGCCATGCCAAAGCTACCCCAACCCCCTCCAGATTTGCTTGTGTTTAGAGAAAGCTGGCGTCGGACGTCCCGGCACTCGTCTCGTGCCAAATGAGCACCCTCGGCGTCCCGAGAATGAAAGTTACCGCTCCCAAAGCGACGACGGCAGAAGACGAGGCCGCACGTGAGCTTCTGTGAGACAAACAAAGTCATTTATTTATTTTCATAGCGGGGATGGAAGCTCTTCTCGTCCATGTTTTTGCTTCATTCAATAAAGATTTCTTTATGTACCCAAACGTCCTTGTGTCCCATGTCACACCGCCCCCTGCTGGAGACCCCGTTAGGTCATATATCCTTTTACATGCCAGGCAGCCCTCAGGTGAGTGCAGCCATGAGAATACTGTTGCCATAGCAACGGGGAGTAACGGCATCGTCCCCTCAGGATAGTGTGTGTGACAGAATGAACTAAAAACACAATTTCTCTGGAGTGTTCCCAGTACGAGTTAAGATTATTTGACATATTCCTAATATTACCAGCGTGGATGATGATGATTCGTGTCTGACACCCCCGCCCCTTCCCTACTGTGTCAGACGGGTCTTCCTGCTCCAGTCGGCCGTCCTCTTTTTCTACGGCTCGGCCACGGCGGCGATGCGGAACAAGGCCGCGGACAAGCCGTCAGTGCCGGTCCGTACTGCGTTTCATGGTCGTGGGTGGTCGGCGTGGTGGAGCCGCTGGGCCGCGGGTGATGGTGGCGTCTGCTGACGCTGGATAGTCGACGCAGAGGCCGGCGGCGCGCTGGACTAAGCTGGCTGGAGCCCGGAGGTGAACCCGGAGCTCCGAGGCAAATCTGGGCTTCTGCAGAAGATTGTTTTGGGGTATTTAGGGACGTGTTTGAAGAGGTTGTCCCGCCTGTAAGGGCTCATTACTGGCTTTTGGTTCTTGATGCCCCGGAGGCCCGGAGGAGCACAGAACACGGAGCCCCGCAGCAGGGCTTGTTCAGCGGGGAGGTAGAGGAGGTAAGTCGGCCGCTGAATAAACCTTTGTAGCGTAGTTATGTTTGCTTTTTGAGTAAACGACACGCAGTCTTGAGTCGAAAAACAAGTCGAACAATACAATGTGTTGGTGGAAGACATTAGCCAGAGCTAGCCGTTAACATCTTAGCATTCCATTGTCACCAGCCGGGCTTAGCAAAGCTAACAGCTGTGAATGGACGGCTGGTAAGAGACTGAGTTAATATAAGTTTGTATAAGTTCATGTGTGTGACGTTCACTTGAACGTCATCGTCGTGGATCAGCTGCTGTGTTTCAACAACATCGTCCGGCACTTTAGTGTGTTCGTCTCGGTAGCTAATGCTAATGCTAACGCGGCGCAGACAGCTGCTGTTACCATTAGCATTAGCTTGTGGCCACATCCTAAAATGTCTTCTGGCAGTCACTTAGTTTAGCCCCTTACAAGCAACCCTAATCAGTGTACCGCACGTGCAAGACGCTGTTTGCTGGCCCTTGACGTAATCACACGTCGGTCATGTGACTCATGTGACCTTGTTAGTAAACATGTAGAAAGTGAACATGATTGTGTGGAATCACCTGGTGCCGGTCAGGGACGCGCTCATTTGCGATGACGTCATGCAGTCCCCAACAAAGGTGACTTCTCATTGGCTGCATTGTGGTCCACGTGTGGTCACAGTTGCTAGATGGCCATGTTGACTGTTGTCTCTGTTGCATCCCCAGGTGTCCTCCGCACAGGCTCCGCCCACATGAATCCTCTCAATCAGATGAAGGCTGGACTGGCCAGCAACCCACACAGGTACACACACACACACAGGTGCCGCTTGCCCTACCCACACTAACCACACTGCCTGATCTCAGTGAGGGTTCGTTCCCCTATGACCCCTCCAGCTGGCAGCAGCCCACCAATCAGCCTACAGGGTCCCTCTCTGTGGTGACCACCGTGTGGGGGGTGACCAACCCCTCAGCCAGCCAGGTATGACATCACACACACACACACACACACACACACACACACACACACAACATACTTTTTCTGTGTGTCAGGGTCTGGGGGGAGGAGTGATGGGGCCTGGGGCCAACCCAGCTGGGGGGCCCATGATGCAGGGCCCCGGGGGACCTGGCATGGTGGGGGGTCCTGGGGGATATATGGGCCAACAGAGCTATGGTGAGCCCACCAAGGCCTACCTGAACCAGGGCGTATACGGCCGGCCCAGTGGGGGCTATGTTGGCGGGCCGGGAGCCTACGGGGGAAGGTGAGTGTCTTGTGTTGACGTGCTGATATCTGCCAAAAGCACCTGACCTTTGACTCAGTTACCCCTCCAACCCCAGCGGCTCCCAAGGCACGGCCGACTTCACACAGGCTGCCGCCGCCGCTGTGGCCGCCGCCGCCGCTACGGCGACCGCCACCGCCACAGCAACCGTAGCCGCCATCCAGGAGAAACAAAACCAGGAAATGAACTACGGTCAGGTGAGGGTCTGCTTCCTGTGATGTAATCATCGCTGTCATCACCTGACCGTTCCTTTTGTGTCTCAGATGGGCGGTTCGGCCTATAATAACCAGTTCATGGCCCACTCCGTCCCCCGTGGACCCCCCGCTGTGGCTCCTGGAGGCATGGGACTTGGACCCGGCAGGGGTCCCGCCTCTATGAGCCCCATGTATGGGCCCGGAGGAGGCACCCAGAGGGTCACTCAGCACCCAAACTATGCTCCCGTGTCTCAGCAGGGTCATTTGAGACCCCCACAGGGCCTGAAGCGGGCCTACAACTCTGAGGTGAGTCATGGGTGGCGTCCATCATGGATGCCTGAAGATCATCCGTGTCATTCCTTCTCAGGCCTTCCCCGGAATGTCTCAGCACTACGGCGTTCCCGTTGGTTCGGGTCCTGGCGCCGCCGCCGGTTCCATGTCAATTTCAGGTGTGGGCGGTCCACCTGGGACCGGCCCTTACCCGCAGTACCACCCAGGTCAGCATTGTGACCAGGTCAACATGCTAACATTTGCTACTAGCTTAGCTTAGCATCAATTTCTCTTTTTTTTATATGCAGGGCCTGCCTCACAAAGGACAGGGTCCGCCCCCTCGTACCAGATTCATAAGATGCCCCTGCCCCAGTACCCTCCATCTGGCCCCCCCACCTCTCAGTACTACAAGGTGAGTGATGAGTGCGCACGTTGTGAGTCAGTGTGTGCTTGTGTGCAAATGTTTGTGTTCGCGCAGCAAGAGCAGTTCAACGGCCAGACGGCAGGGGGCGCCGTCGGTGTTTACAACTCCTTTAATCCGCCTTCTGGGGTAAGAACCACTCAAGCTCCGCCTATGCAGCTCATCTGTGGCGGTAGAAAGTAACTATGTGACTGTGGTGTCGCTCAGCCGGGGCGAGGCTTGCCCTCTTATCCCAGCTCTCCACTCCCCGGAAACCCGACTCCGCCCATCACGCCCGGCAGCTCCATGGCCCTGCCCTACATGTCACCCGACACCGGTGACATCAAACCCTCTTCCTTCCTGCCTGACGTCAAACCCAACATGACTGGCTTGGCTCCTCCCCCTCCCACAGGTACACACCCTCTGTGTGCTGTGTGACCCACCTGTGAAACATGTGGTAATGTGACGGACTTTCTGTCGGGCAGGTAACCCCAGCGACGATCTGCGGCTGACCTTCCCCGTGCGTGATGGCGTGGTCCTAGAGCCCTTCAGGTTGGAACACAACCTGGCAGTCAGCAACCACGTCTTCCAGCTCAAGGACTCCGTTTACAAAACACTGGTCTTGAGGTCAACACGCACCACCACTTCCTGTCACCCTTCACAATAAAGGACCATGTGAAGGATTTTGTGTGTGTGTGTGTATGTGTGTGTGTGTAGGCCGGACCTGGAGCTCCAGTTCAAGTGTTACCACCATGAGGATCGCCAGATGAACACAAACTGGCCCGCCTCTGTGCAGGTCTCGTCTTCATCCCCAGTCCTCTCTGCCGCTGCTAGAAAGTCTAAACCCCGCCCCACTTCTTCCTCAGGTGAGCGTCAACGCCAGCCCGCTCACCATTGAGCGCGGGGACAACAAAACGTCCCACAAGCCCCTGTACCTGAAGCAGGTGTGCCAGCCCGGCAGGAACACCATCCAGATCACCGTCACCGCCTGCTGCTGCGTAAGAACACGCCCACTCACGCACACGCGCACTGTCGTTGTTTGGGGGCGGCGCCGCTCACACTCGTCTCTCCCCCTCCCAGTCGCACCTGTTCGTGCTCCAGCTGGTCCATCGGCCGTCGGTGCGCTCGGTGCTGCAGGGGCTGATGAAGAAGAGGCTTTCGGCTGAGCACTGCATTGCCAAGAGTGAGACGCCTTTAAGCCCCGCCTCTTTGCCATTGTGGCTTTAGTAGCTAGACATGCTTGTGTTGCTTTCCAGTAAAAAGGAACTTCAGCAGCGGGTCCATTCCCGGGACCCCCGGGCTCAACGGGGAGGACGGCGTGGAGCAGACGGCCATCAGGGTCTTGCTCAAATGTCCCATCACCTTCCGCCGCATCCAGCTGCCCGCCAGAGGCCACGACTGCAGACACGTACAGGTCAGAGTCGGTGGGTCATGTGGTTAAACCTCACTTCCTGTCTGTGTGACATCACTTCCTGTCTGCAGTGTTTTGACTTGGAGTCGTACCTGCAGCTCAACTGTGAGAGAGGAACATGGCGGTGTCCTGTGTGCAAGTACGTACATGCACGTGCACATGCACGCTCCCTCACATTGGCATTTACCTGTGCACGTGTATGTGTGTGTGTGTGTGTGTGTGCGCGTGTGCGCGCAGTAAGACAGCGCTGCTGGAGGGTCTGGAAGTGGACCAGTACATGCTGGGAATCCTCATCTACGTTCAGAAGTGAGTCACGTCACGTTGGCCGCATGTTTGTCGCAAAACCACGTCTCTCACGTGCGCCCCCGCCAGCTCCGACTACGAGGAGATCACCATTGACCCGGCGTGCAGTTGGAAGCCCGTTCCCGTCAAACCGGACCTTCACATCAAGGAGGAGTCGGACGGCCCGGCGCTGAAACGCTGCCGGACGCTGAGTCCCAGTCACATGGTGCTGCCCAGCGTCATGGAGATGATTGTGTCTCTAGGCCCCACCCCTTCCTCCATCTCCTCAACCACAGCTGCGGCCTCGCCGATACAGTACCCTTCCCTACCGGCAGGGGGCGGCAGAAGCACACCAGACTTCTCTGGACCAGGTCTGCTCCTCTTTACACCTCAGGATTCATTTTGACCTCCACCGAGGCGTTTTTGCCTTTGTTTGTCTGTGTTGAAAATAACTTGAAAAGTTCTCAATGGATTTGGATGACATTTTCAGGAAAGGGAATATGAAAGAACGGATTACATTTTGGGGGTGATCCAAAAACTAATTACCTGCTAATATTGCCACATTTCTCAACCCATTCAGACTGTACCAAAGTCAAAAATCTCAACTCATTCGAAACATTTAGCCTTCCCGGTAAATTGCACTATCATGGTAGGTGTTAGCATGCTAATGTTCGCATTGCTACCATGTTAACATTAGCATAGTAGCATTTTTAGCCATTTTCATAGGTAGACACTTGTATATAAAGACTTAGCACTGTCATGCTAGGTGTTAGCATGCTAACTTTACCATGTTATCATGCTAACTTTAGCATGTTATCATGCTAACTTTAGCATAGTAGCATATCAATTTTCATAGCTAGACATATATAAACACTTAGCATTATTATGCTACGTGTTAGCATTGCTAGCATGCTAAGATTAGCATAGTAGCATTTTTAGGCATATTCATCGCTAGACACTTATATCAACACTTAGCACTATTAGCATGCTAATGTTAGCATGTATGGCACTTGGCAGACGTCTAGTTCTTCCTCATATTACATCATTCTCGTAAAAGTACGACTGTTTTTCTTCTTTTCTGTTTTTCTTTCTTTTTTACTAACATTTTGACTTACAGCGTTTTTTTGTTTTGTTTTGTTTGTTGAAATGATACGTTAATGATGTGCCCTAACATGATATCATGTGATGATACAAATATTATGATTGTAAATATGAGCATATTAGCCAATGATCAACATCTATGATTGATGAATGATGGCGTTATTGAAAAGCGGGCGTGTCTCCCTCAGCACCATCATATCCCGGGCAGCCTGCTGCTTTCTCCGACTTCAGCGGCGGCGGCGGCGGCCCTGGGACTCCAGGGGTCGGGGGGGAATTCTCCTCCCCAGGTCCACCCCCCCTCTCCTACCAGTCAGAGTTGTCTAGTGTCCTCCTCACCCCCGACAAGCCCCCACCTCACCTACTGGCTGGACAGGTATGCTGGCACACCTTCATCACCCCTCCTGGTTGCGTCCATTTTTCTTCCTGTCCGTCTTTGTGTCCTCAGATGTCGTCGTCGGGCGCTGCTCGCCTGGACCCCGCGTCTCACGGTGCTCTTCCTTTGCCTCAGCAGCAGCCGCAGGTTCTCCATGGCAACCAGATGATGCAGCGTAGCAACCAGAACCCTCGCCTCCACGTTGACACCCCCTTCGTGTTGGGGTCAGGCGGGGAAGTTCCAGACCCTTCTCTTGACGTGAGTAGAAGACGTATGCGTGTTAGCGGTGCGGTGTGGTCATGGTAACAACGTGTGAACATGTGTGTGTGCGCGCGTGCGTGCAGCTGCTTCCAGAGTTGACCAACCCAGACGAACTACTGTCCTACCTCGGACCCCCGGACCTCCCCAACAACAACAACGACGACCTGCTGTCCCTCTTTGAAAACAACTGAACTTCTTTCTTTTTGTTTACGTGATGTTTTTGCGCTCGTTGTGTTTTGTTGTGTGAAAGCTGGAAAAAAAAGAAAAAAAACACCTCCTCTTGGCTTTTGACCTGTCCCTAAACGTCCTGAACTCCACATGTCCATGAAGGCATTACCAGAAGCTTGTGGGTTTTTGTTCCAGGATTTCCTGTGGTGGAGTTGAAAGGTTGGACACTGTTAACATCTGTTAGCATACAGCGGCCGCCTCCTCCACCACACCAAGAGCATGCTGGGATCCTCCTGCCTTTCAAAATAAAATGATTGTGGGACAGCCGTTAGATGTGGACTTTATTTTGATAGAAGGCGCCCATTCCTGTGGTGTCCAGCCCCCCCCCCCCCCCCCTTCCCCCACACACGTGAACAAACAGAGGGCAGGATCTTGTCACAGATGATGGATGCCCCAATAAAAAGTCTTCACTAAGAACATATGTGGTGCTGTAGGGGGAGGGGCGTGTTGTGGGCGGAGTCATCCGGGACCGTGAATGGTGACGTCACATTTCCCAGTTAGAGCCAATAATTCCAAACTTGATGTTCATGTTTGTTTCACAGCCACGTTGGAACATAAAAGCGCTTTAAAGTGATGAAAAATAAATGAGTAGTAGTTGTAGTAGTAGTTGGCTGTAAAAACATTCACTTCCTCTCTCCAACTTCCTGAACATGACCGCGCCCTTCCCGCATGACCGCGCATCCACCCACCAGCACCAATCATTTCTTAATAGCGAGAGCGCGCCCAGACTGCGGGTCATGACGTTCGTACGATTGGCCGCGCGGCCTGTCAGTCATGTGCGGCCCGCTTTGCCGCGGTACGCGAGACTTTCGCTTTTAAAACGAGGACGTAAAAAAGCGGCGGTGTCGCCTCAGGCGCGAAGACAACGAATGCAAACGTCGAAGCTCCGCTCAAGCGGCCCGGTCTGACACTAAAACAAGCTCACTGCAGACATGGGCCAGACCCGTCCACAAACGTCACAACGACACGCTTCGCTCGCTGCCTGCTGATTGGCCAATGTCAGCGCCAATAAAATTCTTTGACGATCCCAATTGGCTCAGTCTAAATGATCACCGCCCACATGCGTTTTATATAAAGTTAATCGAGAGTCGGCCATCTTCCTCGGTTCGTTGTCATTCACCGTGCCGCTCGCCGGAATTCTTCTTGCCTTCCTTCTGAAGTCCAAGCAGCAGACATGGACAAACCGCGAGTCTTCTTCGACATCACAGCCAACGGCAAGGCTATGGGCCGCGTCGTGATGGAGGTAAAGTCATTCTGCGGGGCGGCGCTAACGTTAGCATGTGCTCCCTTTGTGTCGTGACTGACGGCCGAGGCTGAGCTAGCCTGCGGGAACGTGCACTCTTTGCCGGCTCGTCGCTGCCCCGCATCGGCGGTTCTGGCCGGCTGAGCTTGGTGAGCCTTCAGCGGCACAGGGACGACTTATGTGTGCGGCGGCATGATGGCTCCTTTCTAGACAAACAGGGCGAGCTGGATGCTAGCTCTGATCCCGCCTTCTTGCCAGGCTAATGCTAACTTAGCATAGCATGACGCGCTCGGCTAATGCTAAGCTGCAGTTAGCATGGCCCGTCTTTGTTCTGTCAAGAAACGTTACTGTTTGATTGAAGCCAATGTTCGACGTTAGATTTTTTTTCCCTCCAGGCTAGTAATTAGTCAGCTGACGTGCGCTGCTGCGGGATGATGTTGCCGCGCCCCCCCCCCCCCCCCCCCCCCCCTTATCAAGTTGCGTAACACGGTGGCCTCCAGTTAGCTAATGTGCTAACTCGGAGCCATTTTGTCTTATGGGCGTGGCCTTATGGGCGTGAAATTACTCATTTTTCTAAACTTGTGCTCAGCTGCGTCACGACGTGGTTCCAAAGACGGCCGAGAACTTCCGCGCCCTGTGCACCGGTGAGAAAGGTTTCGGCTACAAAGGCAGCACCTTCCATCGCATCATCCCGCAGTTCATGTGCCAGGTGAGTCACCATGGAGACAGGAATTGGGGAAGCTCTCCTGCAGGCTAACTGGGTGTAATGCGTGCGTCCACCAGGGCGGAGACTTCACCAACCACAATGGAACCGGAGGCAAGTCGATCTACGGCAACAAGTTTGCCGACGAGAACTTCACCCTGACGCACACAGGACCCGGCATCCTGTCCATGGCCAACGCCGGCCCCAACACCAACGGCTCGCAGTTCTTTATCTGCACCGCCAAGACGCAATGGTGAGCGTGCACACGCCTCTGTCACGTGACCGCGCGGAGCGTGACGCTGTTGGCTCTTCCTGCAGGCTGGACGGGAAGCATGTGGTGTTCGGCAGCGTGGTGGAGGGTCTGGATGTGGTCACCGCCATGGAGAAGCTCGGCAGCCAAGGCGGCAAAACCTCCCAGAAGGTCGTCATCGCCGACTGCGGGCAGCTCTGAGTGGCCCTGGTAGCCCCTCCCCCTGTCATTCAACATTCCTACTAATGGAACTCCACCTGATTTCTGTTTTTTGTTTCCAAACTTGTTGCTGCATTTGTGACTTTGCTGTGAAAGTTTCTTTTGCATTAACTTGGAAGTCTGACAGTTTTTCTTTACACCTGAAAGAATAAAACATTCAAACATTGCCTTGACAAGTCACACGCTTGCTAGCTTTGATTGGACTATAAGTAAACATGCTAGAATTTATTGGACTACAATTCACACGCCTGCTAGCTGTGATTGGACTACAATTCAACCGTGCAAGATTTTATTGGAATACACACACATGCTAGCTTTCACTGGACTACATTTTTCATGTTTGCTAGCTTTCATTGGACTACAACTCGTTTGCTGGCTATTCTAGCACAGTGAAGTTGTTTGCTAGCTTATTGGACAACAATGCCTTTTCAAGAGTTAACACCACTTTGCATGTGTACACATGTACATGCCTAAAAAGACTTTTATTTTGAAGTGTATTAAAAGTGGTCACTGCAGAAGCTTTTATTGTGAAATATCCACAGTAGTAGTGCTACTGCACCAGGGGGCGCTGTCATCAAGCGTAAACCAATCACGTGACTTCCTGTTCAGCAGCATGTCTCGGCTGTCCTCCGGGTCTTCCTTTGGCCTGGTCTGCGGCGGGGGACGCAGAGGCCCTGACCCTTGACCCTGATACTCTCCAGGTGCGAGGGGGCGGCGCACGCCAGACCGGTGCCGCAGTTGCAGCGTCCCAACTTCCTCCTGCGCTTGGAGCCTCGCAGCAGGCAGGCATCGCCCTCGACCGGGACACGCTGGCACCGCCTCCCCGTCAGGTAGCGAGCGCAGCACAAGCCCACCTGGCAGTCTGAAGAGCGCACGCAGGCGGACATCTCTGGAACTGCAGGAGCACATTGTGGGCGGTCTTCACCATTAGCCAATCAGCACGTCTCAACTTACCTTTGGTCTTGTTGGACACGACGGCGTCCTCAGTGTCGCTGTCAATGTGAGAGGATGTCCTTTGGGCGTGGTTACTGCAGCCCCCCCTCTGACGCGCACACACACACACACACACAGCCAGCCAATCAGCATCACTTCCTGTCCAAATAGTGGAAAAGTGGGCGGAGTCTCACCAACAATGCAGGACCGTTTGGGTCCCCTTTGGACCACCTGATGGTGTTGGAGTCCAGCGCCAGGACACCACCGAGACACATGCACAGCAGTGCACGCCACAGCCACGTGCACGTTGACGCCATCTTCATCCAACGGGAACAAATTTGAAATAAATGGAAAAAATTGATGAAATCAATGAAAATCCCCAAAGGAGCCAAGAGACAGAAAGACTTGGTCTGCTGGAGACACCGTAGAGCGCTTCTTTTATACACGCTGACAGCCCTCTGATCCACCCTCGACGCCTCACATCTCGTCTGGTGCTTTTCAAGTGTAACCACATCACACACGCACGCACGCACACACACACTTCCTGACAGCAAAACACACCTGGAGACACGTGCACACTCGCTTCATGTGCTTGAACAACAAACACACAATCAAGACTCATTAGAGCGTCTGGACAATCTCTGATGATCATAATTTCTCATCACGCACACACACACACACGCATAGGGATGCTGACCTTTAACCCAAAGCTGACCTCTGACCCTCAGTCTGACCCCACACAGACCACTCCTACCCAGTGACACACACCCGTATGACCTTCACACACATCCGTATGACCTTTACTGCTTAGGCTTAGGCTACAGTGTGGTTAGCGTGGGTTGGTGTGACGTCTTTTTATCATCGGCTTTGAATTTGACACTGAAGACGGACCACAAACGTGTGTGTGTATGTATGTGTGTGTGTGTGTGTGTGTGTGTGTGTGTGTGTGTAATTACATCCTCAGGCAGCAGCTTGAAAACATTCCTTTGAAATAAGAACGCACACACGCACACACGTGCGTGTGTGCGTTCTTATTGTATGGTTGAGTTTGTAGACGTTCATGTTTATTGCGTGTTGAAATATAATAAAAAAATATATTTTTCTGGGACCACCGAGGTCTACAAAACTTTTGGTCCTGGTGGTCCTGACTCAGGCAGGAGAAGAAGTTGGTCTGGGGCCCTGGATGGTCACCATGAGACGAAGCCAAGTGGTCTGTGATCAAGTAGGAACAAGTTGAGCTCCAAGTCAAATCTCCCTTTTAAAATTCATCTCATTTCAAAGGAGAAAAGTTCCGTCGTGTAGAATAAACTTCACTTTCACTTTCCTTTGTTTAAATTCATCCTCGTCATTCGTTCTTTTGATTCAAATAAACATCAGTCACAGTATGACAATTTAAACGGAACCTGTAGGAACTCTTGTGACAAAAGACATGTTGTTTCCGGTCGGGCACATTTAACAGTCGTACGGCGCCCGAGGCGAAAGCGTCCGCTGCTTGGCTCCTTTTATCAGGTAAACAATCGTCCCCCTTCGTCATCTTTCTTGTCTACACATGTCCATAAAACATTTCTTGCTCACCAATCGTTATGGATTAATAGAATAAAAGCAATAATAATCGAATATTTCTTACGGTTCGACTCTCTCGGAAGCTGCAATCGTGGCTCGTGCAGTCTAGCAAATATTTACGGTTGTATGACAGGATTAGTATTACTGAACATCTGCAACATTTGACTGTGTGTTGTGTGTAGTAGGTTATGTACTGTTGTGTATCAAAGTTGTCCAGAATAGAACATGAAGCCTTTTTTGTGTGTGTTGAAGATTCATGCTGCTGTTGACCGACAGAGGGCGTCGTTGTTTAAGTAGAAGGCAATCATTGATCGGCACTTGATTGAGTTTCCTGTCTTTCAGTTGCTCATGGATGTTTCATCCTTACTTGACGAACTTCATCTGTGCACCCCGCCTTTGGGAGAGAATCCCCTCCCCTCTTCCCCTCTCCCGCCAATCACATCACTGTTGGTGCATCTGCAGCGGCACCTGATTGGTGGAGCCTCTGACAAACACTCTCTTATTGGCTATGTCGCACGACTCTTCCAAAAGGCAGATGCTCATTGGCTGTTCAGCCCAGCCTCAGCGGAAGAACTTTGGGCGGAGCTTGAGGCGGCACATATATCTGTGGTCTGTGCTCTGATTGGCTGTGCCGCTCTCGCGCCATGTGACGACAACCGCGGCCTGCCGCCACCTGGGGACTATCGCCACGTTCCGGCCCTCGCCACCCAGGTGTGCTCCACCCTCCAAGCGCTGCTGGGAAGACTGGAGGAGGCCGGGGTCGGAGCCAGAGAAGGTCTGCTGCTCGCCATGGCGCCGCATGTGTGCGTCTTTGCTGTCACGCACTTCCAGGTGAGCCCACGGGAACGATACGGCCACCATCTTAAGAGGACGCTGATATCCTGTGTGTGTGTGTGCGCGCGCGCGCGTGTGTAGGAGCAGGCGTGGAGCGACTTCTCCTCCAGACGGGCGGCGCAGAGCCTGCAGGGGGCGTTGCTGAAAGCAGGAAGCTGGACAAACTCCGCCCACCTCCTGATGGGCAATGTGGGACTTGGGAAGGATGGGGAGGGGCAGACAGGTGGGATCCTGGGAGGAGTTCTGGACGTCCTCCAACCTCAACTGACCAAGTAAGGAAGGACACTTGCATAAGTACACTTCAGTTAGTACACTTACTTCCTGAGTGCATGTAAGTACACACGTGTGTGTTTCAGGGAGTCGTGGCGGCATGGCGAAGCGGCCAAGTTGGTGTTCGCATGGACGCTCCTCCAGGTGACTTTGACCTTTAACCCCAGGGGGCTTCCTGGTAGTGTGACACCACGTCATTGTTGTTTTGGCAGGTGACACGCCCCGCCCTTGCCCCTCACCTGCCCCGCCTCCTCCCATGTGCCCTCCTCCTCAGCGACCACCACGCTGTGGAGAACTGCATGCTGGGCGTCCGATGTCTGCACCACATCCTCCTCCACACGGTCTCACACACACACACACACACACACATGCACACATACGTGGATGCTGACTGTGTGTGTGTGTGTGTGTGTGCGTGCAGCCTGCATGTGAGCTGCGTCAGTACAACAGAGGTCAGGTGGTCTACCAGGCGTTATTCAAACATCTCTACACCTCTGAGGATGATGTCATTCAGGTAACACACACACACACCATGCAGGGTGTCCTTGGTAACGTGTCTGTGTGTGTGTAGCGGGTTCTGGAATGCATGTTGGACCTTCTGTTGGTTTTGGAGAAGCCCCCCTCCTCCGCTGGCACCCACCGCAGGAAGCCCTCTCGCCATGACGACGTGCTGCGCCTGCTCCTCACCCACATGGAGGGGGAGCATAAAGTGTTGCTGCGGCGCGTCTACGCCTCAGTGCTTCCTGCTTACCTGAACAGGTGTGTGTGTGAGAGACAGTCAGTGTCCCCTTAGGCTTCAGCACGTGTGTGTGTGTGTGTGTGCAGGATGGGCGTGGCCGTGTGTCGACACCTGCGGCGGCTAGAGCGCATCCTCATTGGATACTTGGAAATCAGCGACCCACCTGATGAGACCAGTCGCCTGAAAGTTCTGGAGGCGCTGCAGATCACCTTGGCAGCAGCGTGGCCACGGTACACACACACACGGTATCATGTGATGAGTGGGTGGAATACAGGAAGTGCTGATGTTGCAGGTTTGTGTGTCGTGTGGACATGTTGCTGCCGTGTTTGCTGCGCCTGCTGGTCGACGTGTCACGTGACCCACACCTACAAGAGGCGGCAAGACATCAGCTGACCTCCCAGGCGTCTCGCTGCGTTGCGCTGCTCCACGCCGCTGCCCGCCGTGACCTTCAGGTGCGTGTTGGTGCGTGTGCACGCATGTAGCTCCAACACTAATGTGTGTGTGTGTATGTGTGCCACCTGCAGCAGGTTGACAGCATGTGGGAGGAGCTTGACTGCCTAACAACAGTAACCATGGCAACAGAGAGCTGACACAATGGAAGCATCTGATTAGACGTCAGTGTCCTGCACCCGCAGTGGGACACCGGGTGCTTTTTAATGTTTCGTGGCATCTTGTTGGCGACACTCGATAGACTTTTGCAGCGCACGTAGCTCCTCCCCCTTCCTGGCCAGCTCGCCATCCGTCTTTTTAAGCTTGCATTGGATTTGTCTTTGTTTGGTGCAGACGTCCTGGAGGGCGTGGCGCTCTGCAAGGAGCTGCTGAACCACTCCTCTCAGCTCTACGCACGCACGCGCACACACCCACACACATGCAGCCAGTATGAGTGGTTGATGAGATGATGATGATCAGAATAAAAAAAAGAGAGGGAGGTGTTGACCTGCTTTGTTTGTTGACTTGGTACTGCAGGATGAAGAGTCGCTCCTCCTCTTCCTCCACAGCTGACATAGTTGAAGACCTGGACATGGTTAGCACCTCCTGTTGGTCACAAAGCTCCTACACACACACACACACACACAATTTACTGAGCCATTCAAGATTCAAGAGTTTTATTGTCATATGCATAGTAAAACAGGCAGTTATACGATGCAATGAAATTCTTATTCTGTTCATTCACACACACACACCATGGCCCCACCCACTCACCTTGGCAGAGTGAGTCGCTGCTGCTCCTGATGGACCGCCTCCAGCTGTACAATGGCCGCCCTATGCTCCGCCCTCTTCTGCTCCACCTGCAGGAACACCCTTACATGGAGTGTGTGTGTGTGTGTGTGTGTGTATGCACAAAGTGTGATGATACCTGACTGTGGGTCCAATCCAAATGTGCACGTGCCTCCTGACAGAAGCTCAGCTAGTCTGCATGCACGTGCACGCACACACACACGCATGTTTTTATTATTTGATGATGAAACCTAGTAAAAGTGATGTTGTATGTGTGTGTGTGTGTGTGTGTGTTACCTGTCCTGTACGGTGGAGCAGAGAGCTCGGGACTCCACCTCTCTGCCCCTTGGATCCGCCTCCACACTCCTCAGCCTCCGATGCTGCCCCCTGGTGGTCCTGAGGTGTAGTGGCAGGTGCTGCAGGCAGGTGGTGCTGTTGGTACACTGCTGTGACGCAACCTGGAACACACAGTGGACGTGACACACACCACCTGCGCGCACGCGTGTGTGTGTGTGCGTGTGTTTACCTTACGTAGACGTGTGTGAGCTTCTAGCAAACGTCTGTCAGCCTCACGAAGTTCAGCTTGTCTTTTGTTGAGTGTTTTCTCCACACACTCCACCTTATCACACACACACACAGTGAGGAGTACTGCTGTGGTGTTTGTCTGAGTGAGAGAGACCTGCTACGTGTGTATTGATGTTTGCGTTGCTGGGGTAGGTTCTTCTTCTGCAGCTGCAGCGTGTCAGTGTGCTGGCCTTCGGCGCCCCCCGATGGACAACAAGCATGAAAGTGCAGCCGGGCGGTCCGACATCACTTGCTGCTCCCCGGCCCCGCCTCCCATCCGCTCCAGCTGAGCTTCTGCTTGTGGACGTGCGTTCCTCATCTGTGTGTGTGCGTTGGCCCCGCTATGTGCACGTGGACTTTTTGCCGTCTTGGTTCTGGCTAAGAGTGAAGTTGCTAATACGAATACTAATCCCTCGTTCGGGCTCCAGATTCAGACTCGAGAAGTAGGATTCATTTGAGTAAATTGAATATTTTGGAGTTAGGGCATAGAAACGTGCTTACCACCTTCTAAATACACTTTGTTTGCCATGATTAGAGCCCTCTAGACATGAAGTGACACCCGAGAAAAAGCAAGCCTTTTGTCTGAGTTCTCGTACAAGACCACCAAGGATTCCCTCCAAATCCCTCCGAAGAACTTCACTGGCCAAAATCTGACCTGAGCACCACGCAGTACATGCAAACTATCAGTGCCGGGTCATTGGCAAGTCACTGACGAGCTTGTCTCAGCTCTGTGATTGGTCGCTGTGTTCCTCACCGTCGGTCAGCTGCTTATCCAGCTCTGTGATCTCCTGCGTCTCCGTGGCGATGCGAGACAAGACGTCGTCAAGGCGACCGTCTAGGTGGCTCTGCTTACGACTCATCCCGTCCCACAGGTGGGGGGCTTTGAGCGACACAGTCAAAGCTCTTCTGTAGCGTCAGCAAACATTTTTAACATAATGCATCCGCAGGTCATTATTACGATGATTCCATTCCATTCCATTCCATTTTCCTCCGCTTATCCGGGTCCGGGTCGCGGGGGCAGCAGTCTCAGTAGGGAAGCCCAGACTTCCCGGTCCCCGACCACCTCCTCCAGCTCCACCGGGAGGACACCGAGGCGTTCCCAGGCCAGCTGTGAGACATAATCCCTCCAGCGTGTCCTAGGTCTTCCCCGGGGCCTTCTCCCGGCTGGGCATGCCCGAAACACCTCACCAGGGAGGCGTCCGGGAGGCATCCGGACTAGATGCCCGAGCCACCTCAGCTGGCTCCTCTCGATGTGAAGGAGCAGCGGCTCTACTCTGAGCTCCTCTCGGATAACCGAGCTCCTCACCCTGTCTCTTAGGGTGAGTCCCGCTACCCTACGAAGAAAACTCATTTCAGCCGCTTGTATCCGCGATCTCGTTCTTTCGGTCATGACCCAAAGCTCATGACCATAGGTGAGGGTGGGAACATAGATCGATCGGTAAATTGAGAGCTTTGCCTTCCGGCTCAGCTCTCTCTTCACCACGACGGTCCGGTACAGCGATCGCATTACTGCAGACGCTGCGCCGATCCGCCTATCGACCTCACGCTCCAACCTTCCCTCACTCGTGAACAAGACCCCGAGATACTTGAACTCCTCCACCTGGGGCAGGACCTCATTCCCAACCCGGAGGGAGCAATCCACCCTTTTCCGACTGAGAACCATGGCCTCGGATTTGGAGGTGCTGAGTCTCATCCCAGAAGCTTCACACTCAGATGCAAACCGTCCCAGTAAACGCTGCAGGTCACAGCTCGATGAGGCCATCAGGACCACATCGTCTGCAAATAGCAGAGATGAGATCCTAGTGCCCCCGAACTGGACTCCCTCGACACCTTGGCTGCGCCTAGATATTACGATGATGATTCTGTGAATTAGCGCCACCGGGCGTTACCTCGCTAGTGTAGAGGAAAGAGGAAGGAAACTTCATCCTCCCTTCGCTGAGCTCGTGTAGCTCATTAGCAATGAATTAGCAGTGGCTTGGTGACTAGCTATAGCCTCCTGCCATGTTGGACTTTACAGCTCTACATTCCAAATACCTTGTCCTGTGCTCGTCACAGTGTTTCCTCCTTTAGGAATGTCTTCATCCAAATAAATCCTCTCTGTTTGACTTCCATGTCTTCTATAAAGTCACGTTAAACACTAATGGTGCTAACTTTCTCTGTCTAACGGGCATTGATTTCAAACGGCCAATAAACGTTTCACTTCCTACAATTCTTCGCCAATAATGCCGCCTATGTAGTGTTAACAGCGCAGTACTTTTACAGCGAAAGGTCACAAACAGGATGTTCGGGCTAATAAAAGTTGAGAACGGGCGAGGATGTGGGAGGTAAAACAAAGCAAACCAGAACAGCGAAGAAACTAAGCTTCGTATCAAATGTTTAATTAGACTTAAAGCAATCAACCAATCAATACACGTGAGGTGGAAAAAACAACTGGAAGACAGAAAATGCCACGCTAATGCTAAAACAGTTTACTTCCTGGCACAGTAACGCCAACTGGTGTTTCGGAGGGTAATCGCTAAAAAGAAAAACAACCTCAGATTATTATATTATTTTTTATTATATCTCTCTTATAAGTCATGAAAAACACTTGTAATGAAAGCAAACTCTACATGTTTACATGTTGTACGTCATGGTCTCCTGTGTGAAAGACTGTGTGATCACATGAACTTCCTGGAGCGGCAAGGAGGAGGAGCTGGAGGCGGGGCACACGTGAGGAGGCGTGGTCACGGCGTCATGGACCAGTGGATTGTGTCCGATGTCTGGACTGTTGGCCTCGTGGTCCAGCTGAAACTTTGCGTATTTGCAATTTTTTTTTTACAGTAACCATTGTCAGTTCATGGAGCATTGCAATGCATTGCAGCTTTCTAGTGAACCACTACACTACAGTACACACTACACGGTCAAGGAGGTGAAGGAAAGCTCCCACCCCTCATTGGGACCCCCACAGGAACCCCCAAGATGAACCCTCTGTCTCCATGGTAACCACTTAACTAGCCGTACTCACTACATGACACACCATTACACGCTACATGAAATACTACATTACAAAAACATGACAGGCTACATGCACACTACATCACACACTACATGCACGCTACATTACAGACCACACGACACACTATATGAAACACTACATTATAAATTACATGACGCGCTACATGCACACTACATTACACACTCCGTAACACACTACATCACAGTGTTTGTGAATGAGAGCATGTGCATGATGTTGTGATCACAGTTTATTAGTATCAGACTTGCTTAATTATATCATGATTGTAGTGCGTCATGTAAACATCAATCACTGTGCAGGGCAGCTGAACAACTGGAGGTCCAGCGCGTACTCGTCCAGGTGGGACATGTAGTCTGAGCAGGCAGAAGAAGTACATTGGGCGGGCCATGGGTCCACCGTGGCGTCAGAGTCCAGTGGCAGACGGTACCTGTGGGTCAGAACGAGAACGAGTGAGCGGCAGCCCCGGTCAGAAGAGGTCAGGAGGGGCGGGGTCATCACTCACTTGGTAGCGTGGCTCAGCTTGACCTCTGACCCTCTGGATCCCATCACCAGGTACTGCTTGAGGTTCTGGATGTCCATTGAGCTGCACGTGACCTTCTTAATCAGCTCCACCTCCGTGCCCGAACTCACCGCCTCAAAGGCTGACCACGTGACATGACAGCCAGTCAGGCCCCGCCCACAAGCACATCATTACTTGGTATCAAGGTGAGCAATATGGTCACCACAGAGCAGAGTCTTTCTTTACCTTTGTCTGTGTTCTTCAGGACTTCAACTACGGTGGCTTTGAAGGTCACAAAGTCTCCTTCTGCTTCCTGAGACGTGACGGCCACCTTGTAAGCTGCACAAAGCACAATGTCACACCGCTGCCTTCACATGTCGCGCCACAGAGTGGGACGTTGCAGTGACGCTCACCGTATTTGATGTGACCCCGACACGTTTCCTGCTGGCGTTTGGCGGCTGTCAAGGTCAGGTCAAAGGTCCCTCTATAGGCCGCACATGCAGCTGCACAACATGTGACATGTGACACGTTCAACAAACACAGAATGGACTGGTAGCCAATCAGGTGCAGGGGCAGAGTCACCTGTCATGCATTGGCACTGTTCAGCCACACAGAGGCGCTGGAGCTTCTGCTCTTGATAGGAAAAGTGTTTGCTGCACAAACTTCCTGCAACATGGACGACAACACATAAAGACCTGAGTCCCGGGGGTGGCGGACCCTCTCCCCCACCCAAAGGTGTAGGGAAGTAACCCTGTCATTCAGTGGGCATGACTCCAGCACGTTGGTTCCAAGCCAGGGGAATGTTAGTAAGTCCTCACATGCTCATTGCCTCTCTCCCACAGGAAATCCAGCAGGGCTTGGAGAGGTCCAACCTCTCCCGAAGAGTCTGGTTCCAGAGCTCAAAATGTGGGTTGAGGTGAGTTTAACTTATGTCTAACCAGAACTTTTCAACCACTTGCATGAGCTCAGCTTCGACGGCCATCCAGCACACAATGGGTCTACGGGGGGTAGACCTTTTTGGGTGAGGCCCCGGTTTTCCACGTCTGGGGAAGTTGCGATCTCGTCTAAAATTCTTCTCCATAGGGTCATCTGAATTACTCTTTGTCTGGCCTGTTACCTAGGACCTATTTGCCTTGGGAGATCCTAGGGCAACATAGCTTCTAGGATCACTTGGGCACTAGAACCCCTCTATCACGATAAGGTTGTGATTTGTGGAGGATAAACATTCTGAAAATTCAGCATGTGACACTTGTGCAAATATTTGATTTTATCTTGCCAGTTGTACTCACCTTTGTCCTGAGGCTCAAACACAGTCAGCAGGGACTTGCTGGCTCCATCCACCTTGAACCCCTCCCGGATCCGAAAGCCAACGCACAAGAAGATGTCAGAGGGAACCTAGAGAGCAGACAGGAAGTGGTCAGAAGCAACGCTGGGCGCGGGGGTGAAGGTGTGCGAGGCTGAGCGTACTCACAGAGTCCATCTGAATGACCACCGTGTTGCCCTGAAGCTCGTAGTGTGAGATGATTGGCTCCATGGCATCTCTGAACTGCACAGCTACATGGTGTCACAACACAGCGCCACCCGGCATGGACTGGGGGGGCATAGTCTCACCTGTCGCAGGTCCTCCAGATGCGCCTCCACACCTGATGGCAGCTGGATCTTCATCACGGTCATTGTGGACTCTGTGACCACCTCGTTAGGAGGAGGCTTGTACCTGCGACACTATCGCTTGTTAGCATGTAAGATATTTAGCATGTAGCCTAACGGATGTTTGTCTTACTTGGCACAAGCAGACAGGTGCGGAGCACGCATGCTGGCACCTGAGGAGGAGGAGACTTTACAGGAGTACATAGAGATGGACTGAACAGGATGCCATGGTGGACTTACTATCTGAGGCGCCGGCGCCAACCGTCTCGATGCTGATGTCAAAGTTACAGTTATGAGAGGGCTGAGTCATCTGGTAGTAGACCGCCTTCATCTGCAGTCAAACATTTACTTCACCTGCATTGTGGGAACATTTAGGATGCAACATATTGATTCCTCTAAGCAGCACCCACCTTGATGTTTGACACGCCCCTCCCGTATCCCGTGGACACGGTGATGACATCGTCCTGCAACACCTGGACAACAAAGACAGAAGAACAACTGAATGTCCTCAATCTCCACAAGAAAAACAACACGCTCGTTGAGGTTCTCATGGTTCTTGGCCACCAGACGATGCCCCCACCCAACCTGTATGGGTGTGGCCACAGGTCGGCTCTGGCTGAGCTGGACACGAGCAAGATCTCCTTTGAGGCTTGAGCGGACTGTGATGTCCTGATTGAGGACAGCTCGAGGGATGACCCTACTGTACTCTGTTATCGCCTCCAGAGTGAGGATGGTGTCCTGATTGACAGACAGGGACAGGAAGTGAGCTATGTTGTGAGGCCATGTTGAAACCAGGAGGACATTTGCAAAGGTCCAAAATCTTGGTCTGTGGCTTCTGCATTTTAACTGAGTTTAGGAAGGGGAGCTTAGTGACATGTACCTGCACTGAGAAGAAACCTTGTCCATAGTGCTGATCCTGGGTCAGCCAGGACATAATGGGGTTGGCGTACTGGATCCTGCCCTTGGAACAGGAATCAGTTTGTGTGTCAATCATTGCCTCCATGGAAACTTGGGGTGTAACGGTGCATGTATTCAGGACGCCATTCTTTGGTACGAGACATTTGGTTTGGTACAGAGTCGTACCCTGAAACTGAACCTCACATTCCAAACCGTGATGATGGCCTACCGTTACACCCCTAATCAAAACAGAAACAACCAATGAGAGAGCAGCACCTTCAGCAGCATGGTCAGCAAGACGTACGCTGTTGTCTCCACTGTTAGTCCGCTGGATTGGTCAGGTCTGAGCCAATCAGACGCCATGTTGGGCTCCTGCCAGTACCTGAGCACCGCCGGGTGCCCTGCACTCACACACACAGGCATGAGCGTACATGTCCATAGCATGAGTGCACGTGCACACACACCTTTCTGTCGAGCGAGCGTCTCCAGGCTCTTGATAAGGGTGATGCTGATGGCTGCGTTGGGGTCATGAAGGGTGAGGGCATAGGTGGCGAGGGCGCGCACGTACACGCTCTTCAGGTTGAGGGCATCCTGGGAAATGTAGTTGGCGGCTGACCTCTTGCTGTCATCGTGGAACTAAACGGTGGCGGCAGTGAGAAGTAAGCTGAGATTGTTTCTAACGTGAAGAAGACAGAGCGCTCACTCTAAGCTGCAGGATGCGTTCTTGGATGCTGGTCGCTCGATGTAACGCAATGAGGACAAAGGACGTGAGGTATACGGAGCGCTCACGAGGCTCCACCCCCTCAGCCTGCAGCCAATCACAAAGGAGCACATGTTAAGTTGTCATGAATGTTTCCGCTTTGACGGGACAACACCAGACGACCATGAATCTGTTGGGTCTGAAGGACGACTTGTCGGAGAAAGATCCGTCCTGGTTCTGAGCGTTGTGGATCAGCCACGAGAGAGACTCTGACAGAGCTTGACGGTCTACTTTGACTACAGGATCCACGGTGGCCAGTGTGCGAACCACTGCCGCCGTCAGCCTGACAGGAGACGCAACAGCTTAGTCATGTGACTAACGTGTGTGTGCGTGTGTGTGTGTGTGTGTGTGTGTGTGTGTGTGTGTGTGTGTGTGCTGACCAGGTGCTAGCTTCTCTCTTGGTCCACATGCTGTAACTGGAGTCTCCACGTCTGAAAGAAGTGATGCTGACCAGTCCTACACACAAACACACACTGATTTAACCCCGCCCACATTCGGGTTAGGGTTATTCTCTGACAACCTTCACCTTCTCTGATCTGCTGTTTGAGGTAGTCTGAGTTCTTTTGGATGCTTCCTCCAAGGACATCCCACTTCCTGGTGGTCTCCAGGTACTGGTACACGTGCGCCAGAGGGAGGATTCTGCCAAGCTCCGCCTCTACCGATCCGCCAGGCAAGTTTACGAGCTGTCGCAGGCCTTCAGGGTCGAAGACCACCGAGAGAACGTCTCCCAAAATCTCACCTGGGACCGACACAAAGGGGGGGTGGGTCATTTTGGTCAAGTCCGGTCATGGCTGATGTCTCCTCCATACAAGTAAAAATGTTGACATCAGAAGTGTGAAATTCATCTCACCGCTGATGGTCACCATTCTTTCCACTGCCGTGTTGGGAACCATGTTGGCGGGTGGTTGGTTCTTCAGCACTACGGTTGTCTTCTCAGAACCTACGACAATGGCACCATTGGGTCAGCGAAGGCAGACACTCCAGCTGGTCAGATGACTGCGCTTGCTGGTACCGTAAAGTCCCTGTGGGTCCAATGTCCCTCCAGAATATTCCTCCATCTTAACGCCTTCGGGCTGCCAATCAGAAGCCAATCAGTGGTCATCCAAATGCTCAGGTTTAACCTTAGAGCTCTCCTACATGGCACCTACCACCACTGTGAGCGTCTTCTCCACGATGTCGCTTACTCCTTGGCGGGTTTTCAGGGTGAAGGTCAGAGTGTATTCTCCTGCCGTCAGGCCCATGAGTGTGAAGGCCACCTTGCCCACACCATTTGCCGGCAGTGGGCTCCAGATGCAGGCGGTGGAATGAAAACCTGTCCCTGTGGCGGCTGGCTGTGACTGGAGAATGCACATCTCCGGCCCCGCCGTCAGCGTGACGCAGTACTGAGGAAGACAAAGAAGGACTTCAGAAGACTGAAGCAGGTAGGCTAATGGAACAAGCAGACCAGTACCGTGACGTCGTCCTCCCGCTGGTTGTACACGGAACCACTCAGCTCCAGCTGCTCACCTCGCACCACCTGGTAAGGCAGCGGCACGTCCACACTGAGCGGCAGTCTGACAGACACCTGGACCGGCTCGGATACGCAAATGCCTGCAGAAGCACACCTCAGGGTCAAAGAGGAAGAAGGACAGCAGGACGCTAGAAGACAAGGAGAAGGAGGGAGGACAGGGGACAGTCTCACCGTTCCTGAACATTCCGATGGCCTTGAACTGCCATGTGGTCAGAGAGTCAGGAAGAGTCTTGATGAGGGACTGCTGACCTCCTCTGAAAACACCACGTAGAAATGTTCCTTCATGAAACCTTACCAAATAAAAATCACTCTCACCTGGTGGGATGGACCTCCCACAGCCAGCTCTCAGGAAAGAAACTCCTGACCAGAGATGGTACTGCGTCAAAGTTAGCCCCCATGTCTGCACACACACACACACACACACACACATTTCCATTGTCCACTCTGAGCGTGTCAGATGCAACCTCCAGATTCTTACTGACCGTGGCGGCTGAGTTTCTGGTCCTGGTCCAGGTGCTGCTGGATGAATTCACAGCAGGTGGTGAAGATGTGTTGACATTGCGGATGATGCCGTCTATGTCTGAACGTCTGCCCTGCAAAATCGTGGCAGGTGACGCTCCTGGGGATGTACTTCATGCCGTACTCACAGCATCTCTTCAAAGGTCCAAACGAGGCGGCTGCACAGAAGCCAGGTTCACACGTGAACTTGGTCTACACCCCTATGAAGATTGACAGGTGGGGTCTTACCTTTCGCTTCCTTCATCTCTTCCGTCAACGCTCGTGTGGGCCGCACAGCCGCCGTGCACTTTGCACCTGCGTCACACACACACATGATTGGCCCTGCTTCTTCTCATTGGCTCATGAAGTGAGTGATGACTCACTGCTGGTTGACGGCTGGGTGTTGGCATTAGTGATGAAGGTGAGGCCGGCCAATCGGAAGACATCGGCTGCGTCTTTGCCGCCGCCCCCTCCGCATCCGAGGTCACTTTGCTCGATGTGACGCAGCACCTGTAGGCCCACCCACGTCCTCTTAGTGTGACATCAACATGCACCCCTCTCCATTGTGCAACGCTGTTAGGTTACCATGGTTACAGTGTCCCTGTAGTTTGGATACAAGTTTAAGAGGGCGGAGTCTACAGCAGAGAGGGCCACCAGGCCCTCCTGATTGGTCCTGATATCCAGCTGAAGGTTGTCCTTTGGCCTGTAGTTCCGCGCTTCATATGACAGCTCAGTCTATTTGTGCACACACACACGTTAACTTGATGCTAACACTTCTGTCTGCCTCGTGCACACTCCTTACTGTGAGTCCACTGACACACTTGTCTCGGACTTCCAGCCATACAGAGTCGGCCACCAGTTCAGACCTAGCTTCGCCATACAGGATGTAGTAGACCAGCAGGCGGATTGACGGGACCATGGCGCTCGTCACCACGAAGCTCAGCGTTTGTTTGTGGTCGCTGCTAGTGACAAACTTTTGGCTTCCAAAATGTACGACCTTCCCTTTCGAAAGCACCTGAACACACACACACGCATGCACACACACTCTGAGGGAACCGCTCTATGGAGGCTGTTCATTGATTGCTGCCGTTCTCACCAGGAAGCTGAGCACTTTGACCGGAACGTAGGAGGGCGTGGCTGAATACACCTTGATGTTGGTGTAATGTCCCACCTGCAGGCTGTTGCCTGGCAGCGGGGGGTCAATGTAAAGGTAACGGCGGTTTGGCGAGTGGTAGGCCACCGCCTCCAAACTCAGGCTGGCCTGACTGGCGGCCGGGAGGGCGGAGTCTGCCGTCTCAAACTGCTCACACAGGTTCATAACAGGTTAATAAAGGTTAGTAGCAGGCTAATAAATGTTATTGACAGGTTCATAAATAACAGGTCGTTGGCATGTAATAGCATGTCATTAACGGGTAATAACAAGTTAATACAACTGTACAGGTTAATACATGTTCTTAACAGGTCAGTAACAGGTTAATAAATGTTATTATATATTGATAACAGGCTAATAACAGCTCATTAGCAGGTAACAACAGGTTGTTAATAATTTAAAATATTATTAACAGGTCATTAACAAGTTAATAAATGTTCTTAACATGTCAGTAAGAGTGTCATGTCATTTACATAACAGGTTAATAACAGCTCATGAACAAGATAGATAACCTGTTAAAAACAGGTTAATAACAGGTTAACAGGAAATAAATAACAATCTGCCCACCCTCAAAGAAGCCCTGACACCCTCTATGGGCGTGTTGCAGACAAAAATGGCAAGGCCATCTGATTGGCTGTTGGCCTCTTCAGGACAGGGTGGGATGTGGAGGTCTCGCGCTTGGCCGAACATTCTTTGCTCTACCAGACGAATGAGTACCTGGCTCACCGGCTTGTCCAGGTGGTCCTTCACCAGCACCTGCACAACCAGGAAGTGTTTCAAATGATCTTCAACAAAGTCTTTCATAAAGACCGAGGTGTCACCTGGATGTTGTAAGGGAGTCCAGGTTTGATGAAAGGGGGTGTGGACACCAGACTGAGACTGTAAGGAGATTTAACAAACTTCACAGCTGAAAACTCCGCTTCCTGGCTAATGCCACCTGTGTGACAGAAGGGTAGGGGTGAGGAGGGGGGTGTGAATGTGTGCGTGCGTGTGTGTGTGTGTGTGTGTGTGTGTGTGTACCTGAGTCCTCCTGCAGCAGGACAGCAATATACAAGAACTTCCCAATGAAACTGTGCAGGTCTTTGGGTCCATCATGTTTGGACAGAACCTTCTCTATGTTGACACACACGTCCACGTCACCTGAGGACAACAACTGAACACACACGCACACACAAGTTAGATAGTGTTTTGAATTGTGAGGATGAAGATGAAGAAGACTAACCCTTTCTCGGATCACAGAGTTGGGGATGATAACAGGAAGTTCTTTTTTGCTCACAAAGCCGAAGCGCAGGAACACTTCGCCATGAGCGACGGGAGCGCCATGAAGGTACCTGAGAGGACCCCAAAGACTGTCAACGCGATGAAGAGGATGCCTGCCATGATGAAGGTCCACTGTTTCTTCACCTGGCTGACACCTTGAAGCAGAACCGCTGGAAGTTTCCAAAGCTGATGAAGCTGACCTCCGGCTGGACCACGATGGTAAAACTGGGAAGAACTAACGGAAGAATGTCTTAAAGTCCACTGGAAGCTTCCATCATTGGTTAAGCAGGAGTTCTAGACCAGGACCTCCTCTCACCATATTCTCGAATCTCAAAGTCTGCTCTGGCTTTGGTGCTGAAGTCATCAGAATACGAGGCTTCGATGGACCACGTTCCTAACCTAAAACCACAACACGACATCACAACCTGGACCCCAACCATCTTGGATCAGCCCAGCGGGTCACTACTTTGGCTTGATGGGGATCTTGAAGGGGTTCTGCATAGATGGGATTCCATTGTTGAGGTCCAACATCTCCACCACATCCACCGTCTGATGATCTGGGTCCTGGACGAAACAAATGGCGTGAAGACTCCAAGTCTTACATGGAGGTGCTGCGGACTGACATGCCAACCTTGAAGGTTAGGAAGACGGTCCGATTGGCCGGATGCAGCTCCTGGTTGAGGGAAAAGGCTCGCACCTTGACTGGACAGAACACATGACACACCAGGAAGGATGTCATAGACGCTCTATGTTGTCAGTCTGGAATGTTCTGTCAAGTTCTACTCATTCTACTTCCGACTCACCGCTCTGCTGGGGAGTGTACAGAGGTTTGTCCGTCTGGACCAAGAGGAACCCATTGGAGCGGCTGACAGGAAGTGACAGGTGCCTGTTGATCTGTGCTGATTGGACGTGGAGAATCACGTGATCCACACCCTTGTCCAGCTGACTTGAGAAGATCTGGAAGCACAGGGACACGATGAAGACCTGCTGTGGAACGTCGGCGTCCACGTGTCCTGCCTCACCCGGAGCGAGGCGGTGGCCTGGTGCTGGTTCTGACTGTTGAGGGTCACCACATCACGGGCCAGAACCACCTGGTCTGGAGCCATGGAGGTCTTCAAGAACACGTAGACCCTCACCTCCTCGGTAAAGCCAAACAATTGCAGCAACACTGTCTCCAATGCGTCCACACGCAACCACAGGGGGGCACTGATAAGGTACCTGAGGTCGACACACCTCATTGGTTGATTCTTTGTCAGCTGACCTGATAACATCATCACGGGCCAACTTGGAAGTCATTGATCTGAAGGTTCTGTCTCAGACTGTTACCACCACTACGACTACTACTACCACTACTATCACTCTGACACAACTAATTACTATCACTAGTACTGCTAGTATCACTTCTACTACTACTACTACTACTGTCACTACTATTACTAATATCACTATTACTATCACTACTACTACTACTATCAGTGCTAGTTCTTCTATCACTGTTATTATTACAATTTTTACTACTCTATGACTCTAACAACTACTAGTCTACTACTATTTCTACTACTACTACTACTATTTCATTACTATATTCCTCATGTAAATAATCATTACTATTACTGCAAATTGTTATCAGTAACAAGTAAGTTAGAAGACATCAGAACCAGAAGACTGAAAGGAACCTTCAGGTTCTCCACAAGTGTTCTAGTGTATGTGCAGTGAATGACAGAAGCCACATGGGGGCAGTGTTGTAGAGCTAACCAACCCGGTCTCCAGTCACCTCTTCGGGTTCCACCGGCAGAACACCAAGGTGTTCCCAGGCCAGCTGTGAGACATAATCTCTCCAGGGTGTCCTAGGTTTGCCCCGGGGCCTTCTTCCAGCTGGGCGTGCCTGGAACACCTCACCAGGGAGGCGTCCAGGAGGCATCTAGATTAGATGCCCGAGCTACCTCTCCATGTGAAGGAGCAGCGGTTCTACTCTGAGCCCCTCTACTCTGAGGAGCAATCTCCTCACCGTATCTCTTAGGGTGAGTCCAGCCACCCGACAAGGAAACTCATTTCAGCTATCTCATTCTTTCAGTCACGACCATAGGTGGGGGTGGGAACACACACTACCTGTCAAAAGTTTTAGAACACCCTGGAGGAAAAAGCTCCATTTTCAAGTGTTAGGATGTTCTGTCTCTCTTCCATTGTTAATTCCCATTTTTCTTTCCATTTTTGTAGCAACAAATGCCTTTTTCCAGGACAATACTGTTCAAATGATGCTGACGAGGGTATAGTACCGCAGTGTGTTCCCAACACTGTTTTTATGCAGACAGAGGAGGTAGTACGTACTCCAGAGCCTGACCTGGAAAACCTGGAGGAATGAGTCACACCAACTGCCAAGGCTTGATCAACCTCCATTTCTGCACAACAGCTTTAAATTGCTGACCCATTTTGTGGTCCCTGAAACAGTATCATTGTGAAATCCACATTACTTTTCACTTTCACTTCACCACTTACCTTTGTATCATTTCAAGTTATTTGTTGGACTTGAACCACTTGAATGTCAAGAAACAAATAGAGCAATTGTGATGTTCTAAAACTTTTGACCTGTAGTATATGGTCCGCTAAATTGAGAGCTTTGCCTTCCGGCTCAGCTCTCTCTTCACCACGACGGTCCGGTACAGCGACTGCATTCCTGCAGATGCTGCACTGATCCGCCTGTCAATTTCAGGCTCCAGTCTTCCCTCACTTGTGAACAAGACCCTGAGATACTCGAACTCCTAACCCTCCTCGGTGGAAGTCAGTGTTCACCAGGAACAGGCTTGACTTACTGCAAGCGATGTGACCAACCACCAAACCCATACTCCCAAAGCACCCCCCCATAGGACCCCATAGGAGAAGAACATGGTCTAATGTCCTGTCCAAGTGCACAAAGCACAGATGGACCAGTTGGGCCAAAGCCGCGTCCCTCTTGGCCTGCCGGTATCTGCCAGCTCAGGAGTCCCACAAGTCATCCATGCTTGGTAACACTCCTTTTTCAGATGGATGGCAGCCCTACCCTCTGGTCTCACCTCTGGTCCCTACATTTAGTAGGTTGGTTTACTACTATGAAGGAATATTTACAAACATTAAACCATCTAGTTGTGACTAAGTAGCAAAGGAAGAATGCTAACAGCTAGCAGGTGCTCCACTGATGATGCTAATAAACGTTTATGAATGTTTATGAACATTAAGGAAGACTCACGTTGTGTCCTGAGCGCAGGTCCTCCACCAACACACACAACACACACACAACACCAGGACACACACCCTCATCCTGGACGTGCACACACACACACACACTCACTTCTACACACACGCTGAGTTCCACGTCTTGTCAAGTTGCCGTTGAGTCAGAACACAAAGTGACTTGTTGATTGACACGCTGGCACTTTTTCACGACAGCTGCTGAGTCAAGTCAAGTCACTGGGAACTTCCTGTGTGTGTGTGTATGTGTGTGTTTGTGTGTGTGTGTGTACGTGCCAAAGGTGAATGTTTTCTGACATTACACAACATGTTGACTTGTCCCCTAAAAATCAATAGGAGGCATGACATTGCCCCCGGTGATTGAATCAATCAATCTTTTGCTGCCTCCTGCTGGCTTGGAGGTTAGCCGAGGCGCTAGCTAGCTTGTTGGGCTGCTGAGAGGGGTTGAAGGTTATGCTTTGCTAGGATATTTACACACGTTAACATGCACCACATCTTCATAAAAGACATAAAACAAACACTAGGCTAACACTTTAGTATAGAATTTACACATGATGCTAATCACGTTTCTAGTAGACCGGGTTTCCACCTGTTCATGCACTTAGTGTTTGTGAACGAGTGAATGAGAGCATGTGCATGACGTTGTAATCACAGTTTATTAGTATCAGACTTGCTTAATGATATCATGATTGCAGTGTGTAACGTAAACATCCATCACTGTGCAGGGCAGCTGAACAACTGGAGGTCCAGCGCGTACTCATCCAGGTGGGACATGTAGTCTGAAGGCAGAAGAAGTACATTGGGCGGGCCATGGGTCCACCGTGGCACCAGAGTCCAGTGGCAGACGGTACCTGTGGGTCAGAACAAGAACGGTTGAGTGGCGGCCCCGGTCAGAGGAGGTCAGGAGGAGTGGGGTCGTCACTCACTTGGTAGCTTGACTCAGCTTGACCTCTGAAGGTCACAGTTTTATGAGGCCATCAGGACCACATCATCTGCAAAGAGCAGAGATGAGATCCTAAGCGTCCCAAACTGGACACCCTCAACCCAGTAGAACTATTAAGTCACCATCTGGGATGCTCTCCTCTGATGGACCCCAAGAAGGCTGAATCCTCTGAGCTGCCGTTGGAGTGTACAGGCAGTCAGCTTCCCTTACCTCTGACAGGGTGGGCTCATCACTGTTGAATTGGAACACTGGTTCTGGAGGTGTCACCAGGGCCTTGCAAGTGCCAAGCTCTTGGTTTCTTGTGGCGTCACAGAAGGTGCCGTTGAGATAGTTGTCAATCTCTCCTATGGGGCAAGCAAGGTGGCCACTTCGCTTCTGGCCCAGTAGCTTCTTCATGAAGGCAAAGGGGTTTCCAATAAAGGCACTCCGCTTCCGAGCCCGTTCCTTTCCCTTCCTTCGGTGCCATTCAGCCCTCCTCAACGTAATGAGCTTTTTCCTTATGATGCTGGTGAGTTCCAACAGAGCAGGTCTCTCCTCTTCCGTGGCTGCCTTAAACTGATGTCTCAAGGATTTCAGCTCTTGCCTCAGCTGGCTAATCTTGACTTCCCGCTGATTGAGCCTTGCTGGGTTTCCTGTTCCTTGCTTCTGTTCCACTCCAAAACGTTCCGCTCCTATGTTCATTATGAAGGAGCACATAGTTTGGAGTTTCTGGTCAGCGTCCCCCTTCGATATGGCTTCCAGGGCTTCATCTACGTCCTCATCCAGCTTGTTCCATTCCTTGCTGTTGGCAGCAGGCCACTTCACCCGACGATATTCCGATTTCCTTCTTGGTGGGGGGAATTGTGTTGCTTGGAGGTCCCGGGTACTGTGGGGCGACTCCGGACCTGGCTCCTCCTCCGTCTGACCAGGTTCTGCAGTGGGCTCAACCAAAGTTGTTGCGCCAGCTGTCATTCCTGAGCGTTGCGCCACTTGTCCCTTCCCAAGGCAGGCCATCTTAGTCTGGTGGATCTTCAGACCTCTCGGGTTCTTGCAGACCTTGCCGCATACGCAGACTTCGCTCGTAGTCTGTTGATCATTTGCGTGGGTCGTTACCAAAATTTCCGTCCGATTGGGATGCTCATCGTCCCCCCCTCTCGGGTATCCCTGGGGGTATTTTCATGTAGGGTTCTTCGTAGCAATATTTTGGTTACCCCCCTGTAGGTCAGGGGGCTGGCCTTTCCTAATCCGTTCGCCGTCTCTCCGAGCTGTCCACTGTCTTTCCAGTTGTCACCACTCTTTCGTGGTTGTCATCCAGCCTTTCCTGGAGGTCACTGGCTAGGCCAGATGTGATAGATTTAAATACACCTCACGGTGATACTTGGACACGTCATCAGTGATAAACCCGTGGTCATAGGGTGTTTTGGGTCTTTAATCATCAGACACCCTCGCCCGGGCAACCCAACCGGGATTGATCAGACCCCGGCTTGTGTCCAAGTAGCGCACCACGGATCCCCCCTACGGATCCACAGCCACTGGGAGGCCTTTTCTGCGGCCTCAAGGAATGTCTTTTCAAGTCAATATGTAATAACTCTCCCACTTTTGTCACAGCTTCGTTCACAAAATGTGTACTATTATCACTTCTAATCACAGATGGAATGCCAAACGTGGGTATTATGCAGTTACATAATGCTTTTACAACAGTTTTTGCATCGACATGTGCACTCGGAAACAGTTCAACCCATTTTGAAAATACATCAATGATCACCAAACAATATTGTTTTCCCTGTACTTTGTTTAGTTCAATGTAGTCCATGTGTATTGTGTGGAATGGTTCCGGTGGTGTTGGGAACTTTCCTCTTTTTGGGCGTAAATACCCTTGTGCATTATTTTTAATGCATATCAAGCATTTGTGACAATTTTTTTTTAAATAGTGTGTAAGCATGGGTGTGTTAATGTTGGTATACCTGTGCCACCATCCCTCCTGTTGAGACATGACTCAATCCATGGCTCAATGTTGCAGCCCACTCAAACAAAGATTTGGGTAACCATGGTCTCCCGTCAGGTAGTGTGCTTAACATGTTATTGTCCAGTCGTGCACCTTTGTTTTTCCAATCAGTTTTTTCAGCATGAGGCGCATGTTTTTGTCTGCTAATGAGGATGTCATTTATGTTTTCAGGTGTGGTTGATGTATCACCAGAGTTTTGTGCAAGTGCTGTGTCAACTGGAGGGCCGCCATGTGCCGTCTCTTTAGCAGCTTTGTTTTCCAACAGTAATCGGGTCGTTTCCTGTTAAATGTGCTTCGCATTTACAAATAGCCAATGTTCGAGGTAGTTGGACTACATCTTTTCCTGTGGTAGTTTTAAAATCTCTTCTCGCCCATTGTTGACAAAACACATGCACAGCTCCGTAACCATATTGACTGTCAGTCCATATGGTAACGTCTTTTCCTTCAAACAATTCGCATGCTGTTATGAGAGCCGAAAGCTCTGCAGCTTGGCCGAATTAGTGGATTTCAGTTTGCCTTGATATAGGATGTCTTTTGTTGTTGTTATGGCGAATCCTACTTTATTTTTCCCTGAGCTATCTTTGCTAGCTGAGCCATCCACAAAAACTACAGCTCCTGTTGACAGAGGTGTGTCTGTCAGGTCAGGTCGAGGTTTGGTGGAGACTTCCACATGCTCACCACAATTGTGGGGTGTGCCATCAGCTGCTGTGGGCACAAGTGATGCAGGGTTGAGTGCAACACATCTGATAATGTTGATGTGTCCTTGAGAGAGCAAGACTGCTGTGCCGTGCAGGTGTCGTGCGGGTGATAAAAACTGCATCCTTGTTTTGAGCAGCAGAATGGAGACAACGTGTGGCACTTTCAGGGTTAATGGATGGAAGAGCACCACTTCTGCTGAGGCCTCAACCGCCAATGCAGCTGTGAGAACAGCCTGTACACATTCCGGTGTTGCTCGCGCTACTGCGTCAAGCTGCTGGAGCCACAGGCCTCCATTTCCCACCATGCTTTTGCATTAATAGTGACGTCATAAACCCATGTTTTGCCGTTACAGTTTGTTCGAATGGTTTGGTGTAATCACCCTAACCCAAAACAGATGAGTTTATGAGTTCACGCTTTACTTTGTCAAATGCTTGATCAACTTCACTTGTCCATGTGAGTCTGTCTTGCATTGCCAATGGTGTGGAGTGTATCATGTCTAGCAGCGGTCTGGTGATTTCCGCGTAATTTGGAATCCACGTCCTGCAATAATTACACAGGCCCAAAAAGGACATCATTTGTTTCTTTGTTTCAGGTTTGGGTGCTTTGGACACTGCTTGTTTTTACTGCTCTTAAGTCTTGTACCAGCCTCCACGCTCCAGTGGGCCTTTTTAACAGGAAAAATTGGAATGTTGCACGGCAAGTCTGGGCAAGGAACAATTATTCCGGCTTCGCGTAATTCAGTTATTACAGGACCAATTCCTTTTTCAGCATCTGGTTTTAATTGGTATTGTCGAATTACAGGCCGATATTCGGTTTTACCGTGTATAACAACTTGTGGTGTGTCTCTCATTTGTATAAATTTTTTCGTAGAATTGGTTTGTTCTCTACGGAGAAATAAACATTGTTTCATAATGTTGCTTTGTTCCTAAGCCAATGGTCAATTTCTTGTTTCGAACTTTGCTGTTGCATGTCAGCCAAAGTGTCATAGCTCAACAGATTGTCAGTCTTATCAACATGATGTAATGCTTTTGCTGCTGCAAGTTTTGCTGTCTTATCTGCAAAGGAATTTCCTAATGAGACGGGATCAGGTTTATTAGTGTGTACAAACTGCAAGTTTTGTGGGAAGTTGTATGGCATTTAATAAGTCAGTTAGTAGTGCATCATGTGTTACTGGTTTTCCTGTTGGCGTCACCATGCCTCTATTTTTCCAATATCGGGCAAAGGTGTGCACAGTTGAGTAAGCATATTGGCTGTCAGTGTAAATTGTAACTGATTGTCCTTTCATTAATTTACACTTAATTAATTTATTATTAATTTACAATTTTCTGTCAAGGCTACTAGTTCAGCAGCTTGTGCAAAATATGATGAAGTTGTAAATCTCTCGTCATGTTTGTTTGTAGCAACAATGTGGAGACAGCATGAAGTACCTTCAGTAGTAATAACAATACAATGGAAGCACTTGCTTCCACAGACATGGATGCACAGTGTGACCTTTCACATGCTACTGCGTCTAATTTGGACAAGTAATATGCAATTGGTTTCTTTTTGTCTCCATATTCTTGCAACAACACTGACGTCATGTAATGTTCTTTGCAGTCTACAGTTTGAATGAATGGCTTCTTACAATCAGGTATAGCTAGAGTGGTATAGTGGTATACCTCCTGCACCTTGGAAGTAAATTTGGCCATCTTTGCTTAACAATGTGTCTATTTTTTGCATTTTGTCTTTTCCTTTTATCACTTTCTCAGCATGTTGCGCATGGGTAATGTAATCAGCCATACTTGCAGTCGGCATGTTTATGAAATGTTTATCCACCCAATTCGTAATTCCTGCACTTGAATTGGAGTGCAAGACATTTTTTAATTGTTGTTGATAAGGTCCGGTAGGATCCTCATCCTCCATAAGACCACTGTTTTGTTTGAACACATTAATCATGCGCACTCTGTAGTCGTCAAAGGCTTCTCTGTCTTTTTGTTTACATTGCCCAATTGCCGCATAATTTGCTCTTTTTCTGAATTTAGTAGTCACTTGATCTATCAATTGTATAATCCTTCAGTCTCAGTGGTGATATGATCTCCTCAAATTTTCCATGTCAGCAATAAATTGTTGGACATCCTCTTTTGCTGATTTTATTCCCAATAGTGTCTTTTTAATGTCATCTTCTGTCCAGGTTCAGTACACAAGAACAGTTGGTTCATTATCATTTATCACATTTGGGTTTGGCACTTCTATCATTGGAAAAACGTCTGCATCAGGCATAGTTGTAGGTGGGGGCTTGGGTGAGAAAACTCCTCCCAAGTGTTTAGACCATGAAACAGACATGGGGTCCTTTCTGGTCCTAGGTGCTGATGGTTTTTGTGCACCCTTTGGTTCCTCGCTTTGAGGTGGTTCCACGGGTAGTTGTGGATGAAGTCAAGAAGGAGAGGAAACCTCGTCAGGCTTTCTTTCCTTTTCTTGGTTGGTTGCTAACATAACCACCCGTCATCATCCTCGGTTCTAACATCCGACTTTCCTTTTTCCTTTTCTGCTAAAACAGTCCAAAATGGTACGTCGTCATACCCGTCAGTCCGCATCTTAGTCAATCTCTGTTTATTCATAGTCTCAATGTCAGTCCGTAGTTCCCTGGGCAGCTCCTTCAGCAGCAGACTGTTACACCCACGGTGTAAGAAGGAGAGGTTCCGCAGGTCCTTCATACCGACTGCTATCAGGCTCTACAACACCTGAACTTTTTTGTATTCACTATGTCTATGCATTGCATGCAATGTCTATGACTATGCATTCTTTACTTGTGTATCTTGCTTGCTGCTGTAACAGATGAATTTCCCTGCTGTGGGATTAATAAAATACTACTACTACTACTACTACTACTCCTAGTTGTCAATTTAGTCAAGTTCAGTTGTCCGTCAGACCCATATTTGTTTATCAGTATCTCTAAATGTTTTACTTTTGTCGGGTCTTGTTGTTGAACGTACTGCGTGGGACGTCGGCGTTCACATGTCCTGCCTCACCCGGAGCGAGGCGGAGGCCTGGTGCCGATTCTCACCACATCACAGGCCAGAACCTCCTGGCATAGAGCCATGGAGGTCTTCAAGAACACGTAGACCCTCACCTCCTCGGTAAAGCCAAACAACTGCAGCAACACTGTCTCCAACGTGTCCACATGGGGGGGGGGGGTGGTGATAAGGTACCTGAGGTTGACACACCTCATTGGTTGATTCTTTGTCAGCTGACCTGATTACGTCATGCCTGCAACACTCTTGGTAGCTTGGCCGCATGGTTCTCCTTACTGTGGGTCTACGGGTACCAGCCTCCAGTCTTCCCCTCTCTGGTGTCGGCCCATCTACGCCACACCCGCCTGGCATGGCATAACACTAGGGTAGCTTTGCCACGGACGTCTGAGCCAGGGTGTATCCTGATCCCTCATGATACAGCCTGCATTTCACATTTCCCTCTTCAAGCCCGTCACCATCAGCGACCTAAACCCTCCTGAAGTGCCTCCTCCTCCTACTAGGCTAATTGACAGCCAGCCAGCATTTTCGGTCAAGGCCATTTTAGATGTGAGAAGAGGGTGCAGGCACTTCCGGTACCTGGTCTACTGGGAGGGGTACGGCCCCAAGGACCGCTCCTGGGTCTCTCGTTCCCTCATTTTAGATCCTACTCTCTTGACGAACTTTTAGCGTTTTCCGGAGAAGCCAGGTAGGCCGCCAGGTGGCGCCCAAGAGGGTGGGGGTACTGTTATGTACATGCATCATTGTTTTGTTTCCCTGTCTTGTCCTTGTTTGTTTTTCTCCACAGATCCACTGCTCTTGGCTGGAGGCGGAGCTACTGGTTGCACCTGACTGTGATGTCTGGATTTTTCACCCAAGTCCTCCACGTATCTTTGTGCTGCGTCTTAAACATTTGCTTTTGCACATTTTTGGTGCCCCAGTGAATACCTCTGCCAGGTTTTAGTGTATTTGCTATTTCCTGGTGCTACTTTTTTTCACCATCGCCTAACCTGTGGTATTCTTAAAAGACTGTGTTACACCTCACCTGCTTCTTCCCTCTGCATCCAGGGTCCCGACAAACACCTCAGTGTGACAACAAGTAATACTATCACAACTACTAATACTACCACTATCACTATTACTACTGGTATCACTGCTACTATTACTACTACTGCTAGTATCAAGATTACAACTACTGTCATACCACCATTGGGTTTAGGATGTGCTGCTAAGAGCAGCACTAGGTTACTCAGACGCCTGCACTCGGCCGCCACCCACCCGCCGGACCCAAAGCAAGAATGCTAACAGCTAGCAGGTGCTCCACTGATGATGTTAATAAACGTTTATGAATGTTTATGAACATTAAGGAAGACTCATGTTGTGTCCTGAGCGCAGGTCCTCCACCAACACACACACACACACTGAGGTCCAAGTCTTGTCAAGTCTTGTCAGAAGACAAAGTGACTTGTTGAGTGACACGCTGGCACTTTTTGATGAGTCATCACGAGTCAGTGGGAACTTCCTGTGTGTGTACGTGCCAAAGGTGAGTGTTTCCTGATGTTACACATGTTGACTTGTCCCCTAAAAATCAATAGGAGGCATGACATTGCCCTCTGCGATTAAATCAATCAATCTTTTGCTGCCCCCTGCTGACTCGGAGGTTATCCGGGATGCTCGCTAGCTTGCTGTGCTGCTGAGAAGGGTTAAAGGTCATGCTTTATTAGGATATACATGTATATTTACACACGTTAGCATGCACCACATCTTCATAAAAGACATAACACAAAACACTAGCATGCTAGGCTACCACTTCAGCATAGCCTTTATACTTTATGCTGACAGATTAGCTGGCTCATGCTAACTCCATTTAAGAAGGTTTTAGCGCTGTGCTAGCTGTCAGTGGAGAAAGCACTTCCTGTGGCATCACAGCACCATGGCAGGGATGTGGTGCACCAGCGAGGCGGGGTGAGACACGGCCACCAGCTGCGGTGGGTGAGGAGCAGGAGGGGAGTGGTCCTCGTGCACGCCGCATGCCCCTCCCACTACCACCAGTGCCCTAGTGGAGGCGGCAGCGGCGGGCCGGTGCCTGGCGCTCTTCTGGTGGGCCCGCAGGCCCGCCAGCTGCGAGTAGGCCGACTGGCACACGTGGCACTTGTACGGGCGCTCGCCCGTGTGCAGGCGCACGTGGTTGCGCAGCGTGGACGACTGGCTGAAGCGGCGGTTGCAGAAGCGACACACGAAAGGCTTGTCCAGCGTGTGAATGCGCATGTGCGAGCGCAGGTTGCTGCGTGAGTTGAAGCCGCGGTGGCAGATGACGCAGCGCATGCGCCCCAGGCCCGCCGCTGCCGCCGAGGACACGGAGGAAGAGGCGGAGCTTTCGCAGGGGTGGAAGTCATCTGCAGCAGAAGAAGAGCAAAGCAGTTAGCCTGCTAGCAGACGGCTACGCTAACCTCCCAAACGTGTCTTCACCGGTTTTGCTCTTCTTTCCCTGCTCCTCGTCTCCTCCCGGAATGCCAGGAATCCCCAGGAAGGTATTGTGGGAATTTCCATACCAGACCAGCAGCTCCTGGTCTGGGGGGATGGTCTGAGGAGGACAACGTGGACATGTCAATCATCGGCCAGCAGAGGGCGTGGAGCTTTTCCCCTCACCTCCATGGCCTTGTAAAAGATGGCGCTGCCCATCTGGACCACCTCCAGGTTCTGCTCGTGCTCGTTGCGCGCGCACTTGATGTACGTCATCCAGCTGCGGTGCTCCTCCTGGCTGGCGTCCACGAAGAACCGCACGCCGCCGTCCTCGTTGAACACCTGACACACGCACACGCCACCTCGCTGTCACACGCCCCGTGCACTTCACATTGGGGGTTCGGGGGTTGGGTGGGGTGGGGTGGGATGGGTGTTACCTCCCACATGAGGTTGTTGTTCTTGTACACGTCCACGTGGTCAGGAGACACCAGGCGGCCCGTGAAAGGGCCCATCTCCGTTCCCGCCTTGATCCACGTCTTGGAGAAGATTCCTAAACCTTCCCCTGGAACGTCGAACACAGTGCGCGTGTGTGTACACGTGCGCGCGCGCGCTTATTTTGTTTTCATTGAGTGATTAAACCGCCCAAGAATGAACGAATGAACGTAACGTTTGTTTCACGATGGCAGTGACATCATTCGCGTTATGGATCAGGGCTGTTATTTCCTTTGGAAAGCAATTATTATTATTATTATTATTATTGTAATGATAACGACCAGCATTATTATTATTATTCTTTTGAAGAAAGGTGACTTTTTTTTTACCTGGAACGGAGCTTTGGGCGATGATCACCTCGCTGGGAAGAACCAGGCTGGACAACTTGTGGACCTCTGCGCGCGCGCACACACACACACACACACACACACACGAAATCATTTTTATTTGTATTTTGCGGTGGCATGAAAAGCAAGTAGCAAGAAAGAAAAAGAAAAAGGAAAGACGGAATTCGGTTGACATGGAAATAAAAGAAACTGCATGAAAAGATGACAAAACTTTTGCATGTAAAACTTGTTTAAAACGAGCACGTGGGGCGCCGAAAGGTTGCTTTGAATAAAATCAACTTTAATGCTCACAAATGATTTGATTTAAAAAAAAAAAAAGACGAATAAGAGCACATTTCATCGTAAATATCATTTTCATGCGGGAATAAATCCACCTTTTCTAGCAACACCTGAAAAAAAAATCACTTTTTGACGGTAAAAACCAAAGAAAGCAAAAGGGACCATTTTAATATTAATAACGAATCTTGTACGTTTATTTTACAGCACTTTAAAAACACAAACCATCATTTACATTTGACGGGAAATCAGTTTGTGGATTCCATTTGTTTTTTATGTTTTAAGGTTTGAAATTATTTGCGACTTTTGAACCCTAAAAACACCAAATCATGTTTTATGTTCGATCAAATCACTTTATGGTTTTTAAAGAACAAAACAATGTTGATATTCTGTGTTCAATAAAATAGCTTCATGACATTTAAAAAACGAAATCATGTCTTAAATTTTATGTCAAATAAAATACGTTTGTTATAGTTAAAAAACGAAACCGTGTCTTACCTTTTGTGTTTAATGAAATGTTTATTATATTTAAAAAACGAAATGTTTTACACTCAATAAAATACATTTATTATATTTCAAAAACGAAATCATGTCTAACATTTTATGTCAAATAAAATACGTTTGTTATAGTTAAAAAACGAAACCGTGTCATACATTTTGTGTTTAATGAAATGTTTATTATATTTAAAAAACGAAATGTTTTACACTCAATAAAATACATTTATTATATTTCAAAAACGAAGCCGTGTCTTACATTTTGTGTTTACTTCCCGCGACCCGAGCGCGGATAAGCGGCGTAGAAAAAGGATGGATGGATTTAGTGTTGAATAAAATAAGTTCATTATCGTTAAAAAACAATCCATGTTTTACATTCAATAAAAACCAAGTTGATCATATTTTTTTAAAAAAACGAAATCATGTTTTACATGTTATGTTCAATAAAATAACTTTTTGATATTCACAAATCTAAATCAAGTGACTTTTGAGCATAAAAATAATAATCATCATTTGGGGAGTTTTGTGGAGTGATGACGTCACTGACCTCCAGAGAAGGACTGGGCGAGCACCTCGGCGGTAAAAGCCGTTTTGGGGCTCGTGCTCGCGGTGTCCGCCGCCGCCACCGCGCGGTCCTCGTGAGTGAGCTGCTGTTGCTCGCCGTGCACGCGCCTCCAGCGTCCGTACAGGAAGCTGTGCACGACGTCGGACGTGATGATATCTGCCAGGTGAGGCCTCGCGCATGGCGCCTTTGCCGGGCCCGGGCCGGGAGAACCCAGGAGAACCGAACCCATGCCGGGGCGAGGAGGAGGAGGTGGAAGAGGAGGAAGAGCTGCGCCCGTGACAGGTGGAAAGTTGTGGAGAGAAAATGGAAGGAGAATAAAGTGAAGGAAGACAAAAGATGAAGTTGGTGAAAAATGAAAAGGTAAGAAATGAAGAATGAAGCAGCACAGCAACACACCCTCTTATAGCTCTCTCTCTCTCTCTCCCTGTGCGCGTGTGTGTGTGTGTGTGGGGGGGGGGGGGGGGGGGGGGGTGCGTGGATGGAGTGACAGCAACAATCACTGCCAACACAACAAGGCGGGAGAAAGAAGGCGGGACGTTCCAGGTCTTTAATGAGCTTTGGACAACAAAAGTGTCTTTATCCCACCAAGAACACCACTTAGCCTGGAAACACACACACGCACGCACACGCACGCTGCTGGAGCTCATTAGCATTCACGTGCAGGCTGCTAATAAAAGACACGGTTGCAGTAACGACCACAAGATTAGACGTGAATACGTCCTGAAACACTTCCATCCCATCGGTTTGGTTTCTGGACTTTTCTGGAAGCACACAAACACACACACACACGCGCGCACACCATCATAAACCACTCAGGCTCTACGCTAGCAAGCTAACTGGTGCTCAAGGGCAAACAACCGCCGAAGAGTCCCAACATGACAAGAAATCACACACACACACACACACACACACAAAGTACACATCTTATAAAACATACACACACACACACACACACACACACAAAGAACACATCTTATAAAACACACACACACAAAGTACACATCAAACACTCATCAGCAATCTCATGCACTGTATCACACTCACTACTCACAACAATGGATGACTTGGAGCAAAACACACACATCGACAAGGTCAATGCAGATACATGCACATGGTATAAGCATGTGATATCAACAACCACGAACGTGATGTCAACATCCATGCAAGTGATATCAGCATGTGATATCAACATCAACGCATGTGATAAACAACCACGCATATGACATCAACATCCACGCATGTGATATCAGCATGTGAAAACAACCACGCGTATCATATCAACATCCACGCATGTTATGTGATATCAGCATGTAATATCAACATCCTCGCATGTGATATCCACAACCACGCATATGATCTCAACAGCCACCCTTGTGATATCAGCATGTGATATCACCAACATGCATGTGATATCGCCAACATGCATGTGATATCGCCAACATGCATGTGATAATGGTATGACAGGAGGAGCACGTGGTGATGATAAAGTTGATGAAGAGAGCAGAGATGTGAAAGCAAACAATACATATGCAGTATAGATCTATATCATCATGTACATCATACACACACACACATCTATATCATGTATATCGTGTAGTATACACATATATATATATATATGTATGTATATGATGTAGATCATAGCTACATATAGGTATCTATATCAATGCATATATGAATCTATACTGTACCATACATATATAGCATGTAGATGTAGATGGAGCATTTGGACAATAGTAGACAAGACACAGAGATAGAAGATGTAGACTCGACAGTGTGCATGAAAAGATTCGGTGCTCACATTAAATAAGTACAACATAGGAAGTGTGTATTTATTTCTACTGTACAAAGCTCACCACGCTACGGGTAACACGCACTTCCTGTTTGATGGCCAGGACACGCCCACATGTGATCAAAGACGTCAAGTGTACTTAACGACCACTTTACTGTACTTACTGACCGCACGCATGCACGCATCATGCTGGTCTATCATCCAAATTAACTACTTCCCGTGCGCACGCACGTGCGCGTCCTGTCTTAATGACCAATGACATCACCAATCAGAGCATCTGTCGCGGGGGGAAGATGAATAATTCAATGATTGCTAATAATTATTAATAATAAATGATACTCCACAAGCACAAGCACACACAGCCAGCAGCCGGCAGACGAGACCAGCCGAGCCAAGATGGCCGCCTGCCGAGGGGGCGTGGCTTCCCACAGTGGAAAGAGAGACGCAGAAGTCAGAAAGAAGGCGCCGCTTTATTAGCCCTCATCATCATCTTCATCAGTCAATAGAATCTTCTAGAAACATCTGCAGGTTACATCTGGACCAGCGTCCGTTAAAAAAAACAAAACACCCTCCGACCGAGGGGGCGGAGCTCAGAAGAACTAAGACGGCGTGGACGGCTCTCGTGTACGGTCCTGATTTGACACCAGAAAGGCGGGGGTTGCCGCCCACTCCGATCCTTTGTCTCCTGGCCTTATAGTTGCCGTGCTAACCGGCTTCACGGCCAGGAGGCGCTAGCGTTAGCATAGCAGTCTTGAGAACAGAGGAGCTTCAGGAAGTCGACATGTACGCTTAGCGTTAGCATAGTAGCTAGTGAACAAAGAAATATTCAAACATTTAAATAGACCCCTCAACCCAAACACATCATCATCATCACCATGGTCACGCACACTTTCTCTGTGGTCCAACACACACACACGCACGCACACACAATGCTATGTTAGCAGTGTGTAGCGCAACTAGCAGGACAACACTGCCTTTGGCTAAAGCTAGCTACAAAACATAATGGTGAATAAAGCTAAAAAATGTTAGCTAATGTACAAACGAGTTAGCTAGCAGAGGAACAAATGCTAACTGCTACGCAGCTTGAAAGTGGGAAAGATCAGGAATGTTCTTCCAAGATGGCAACCCAGCTTTTGCCGCTAATTCATTGATCCAACGATTGTGTCAATTAGGGATGGATGTTCAAACTAAAACACCTTGGTCACATGACCGCAAGCACACACTAAAGTTCTGGCATGAAAGATTTCCTTAGCGCTCATCCAGACAGGTAGCGCGATGCTACGCTAACGTGCTATGTTGTGTTGGACCACAGAGAGGAAGCAAAAAAGCGTGTCCAAGATGGCGAGTCTACAAGTAAAATGAGCACATTTTGTAGAAAAAGATGTCTTTGTCTCTCAAGGTAAAACATCAACAACATCCAAACAGCCAAAATAAAAAAAAGACACATGCTTCAAAGAAAAAATAAATGCAAATTAGTTCATCAAGACTGCTAGCGTGATGTCAAAGGAGGTTTGTTCAAACGTGTCCACGCTCAGGTTGAGGAAAAAAAAAAAAAGGCCAAACAGGAAGTGGGACACACCGTCGACTTTGGAGGTTAAAAGCAGAAGACCACTTCCTGTTTTCTCTTAATCTTGCTCTACAAAAGGAAGGAGGCGGAGCGTCGCTGGGACAGTGGCAGATTGCCTTGACGACAGCACCGGTGTGGGAGGGGCGTCTAGTGATCCTAAAGAGGAAATGACAGATCACATGAGCTATGCTCAAGACACCATTTCCTGTGTCTTTATCATCACTTCCTGTGTCCTTAACATCACTTCCTGTGTCTTTGCCATCACTTCCTGTCCTTAACATTACTTCCTGTGTCCTTAACATCACTTCTTGTGTCTTTAGCATCACTTCCTGTGTCTTTGTCATAACTTCCTGTGTCTTTAGCATCACTTCCTGTGTCTTTAGCATCACTTCCTGTGTCTTTGCCCTCGTTTCCCGTGTCCTTAACATTACTCCTCATGTCCTTATCACCTCCTGTGCCTTTGCCATCACATCCTGTGTCACTTCCTGAGTCTTTATAATCACTTCCTGTGCTTTTATCATCACATTCGGTGTCTTTGCCACCGCTTCCTGTGTCTTTAGGATCACATCCTGTGCCATTATCACTTCCTGTCTTTATCATCACTTCCTGAGTCTACCTGGATCTGGGCGGGGTTCCACAGGTACGGCTGTTGGCGGTAGTACTCTGCTAGCGCCGCCGTGTAGTCAGGCAGCGAGCTCTGCTGGGATGACTGAGCTGCACACACACACACACACACACACACACACACACACACACACACACAGACACAGTGAAGAAATGCAATGCACTCATCAGTGATGTCTGCGGTAAGATGCTCCACTCGCACATTGTTTCTTGTAGTAGTCCTCCCATGCTTTACTGTAGTCACTCATCACGTTGCCAGGTTGACTCTGCTGCCCTACACACACGCACACACAATCAAGATTTGAAAGTGGGTCCAATGATGTTGGCATGGACAGTGTGTGTGTGTGTGTGTGTGTGCGTGTGGTACCAGGGTCTTGCTGTCCTGGGTTCTGCCAGCCGGTCTGGTACGTGTTGCCCCAAACACCCGTCAGGAAGGTTTGAGCGCCCCCGCAGCTGCATGCACACACACACACACACCATCAAGTCACATGTCACCCACTACTTTCTTTTAGCAGCACACACGTTGTTGCCACGGTGACTTACTTCTGGTGGGCGGGGCCCTGAGTGAAGGGACTGAAGCCGAAACCTCCGTTACTCATGATGCCGGAACCCTGAGGACACACCACCATCATCATCCTCGTCCTGGTCACGTGCGTGTGCGGAGCATACCCCAATCTTGTCGTCAATGAGCTGGCGAGCGTGCTCCATCTGCTGGGCGGAGCCTCTGATGGTGAAGACGCGTGTGTTCGGGTCAGTAGAGGGGGGCGGGTTCCTCTGCAGTTCCACGTGCGCACCAGACTGCTGGTTGATGCTCTTGATGGTTTCTCCACCTACATGCATGAGAGCCGTCAAGATGTCTGCCACACGTGGTGTGGCTTCAACATGGCCGCCTCCCACCTTTGCCGATGACCAGGCCGCACTTGTCGGCGGGAATGGTGTAGGTCACTTCCTGCAGCGGCCCGGGTGATCCCAGCGCCCAATCCCCACGACCTCTGACTCTGCTACTCCTCAGTGCAGAGCCGAATCCGTCGCGCTCCTGAAGCGTGTGCACACACAGGAAGAAGGTGTGCACATGCTCTGTGTGTGTGTGTGTGTGTGCGCGTGTGTGTGTGTGTGTGTGTGTGTGCGGTACCTGAGCGGTGTGGATGAGCTCATTGATGAGGTGCACTGCATGTTGACAGCGCTCTGGCTGACCCATCACCATGGCGACACGCTCTGGACTGATGCCATCATCTGCGAGTAAGGAGGACATCAGTGGAAGGTACTCGAATGACCCCGCAATCCAAAGACAGACCTGCTTTAAACTGGATCCGGACTCCGGCATCATTTTGAATCTTCTTGATCATTTCTCCGTTGCGACCAATGACGATGCCGACCGCAAACCTGGGAACGGGGACCTGCAGGAACAGAACCACTGTTGCTTCACCACCGACAACACGGAAGCAAAAGCTGCGTTTGTGTCAGCGGGCCGTACGTCCAAGTTGGTTCCTCCCAGCCGGGCAGAGAAGTCACTGCGTCCCGACCGGAAGTCTGCGTCCTTGTCTCGGATCACCTCCAACACCAGCTCCTTGGCCGCCTGGAACGCAGCACGTTAAGGTTCTAGAACATGCGCACGACCATCAGTGTCCTACCTGAACTTTGTACGGGTCCCCGGAGATGCGGAGAGGTTTGTCAGCTCCCGTTGGCATCGGTCCGTCCTGGATCATCATCATCTTGACTCCTGCACGCTCCTGACCCAAACAAACCCGCATGTCACACACAGCATTAGTGATCAGTGTCGTCACCGAGGTCATCCGTGGCCCGTTGAAGCATCATGCTGAAGAAGATAGTGAAGAGAGTTGGTGCGAGGACGCAGCCTTGCTTCACGCCATTGATGATCGGGAAAGGTTCCGAGAGGTCGTTGCTGTTTCTGACCTGACCACGCTGATCTTCATGCAACTGCATAACCATGCTGAGGAACTTTGGGGGACAGCCAAGATGCTCCAGGATCTGCCACAGGCCTTTTCTGCTCACGGTGTCAAAAGCCTTTGTCAGGTCTACGAAGGTGACGTATAGACCCTTGTTTTGTTCACGGCATTTTTCTTGGAGCTGTCTGAGCACGAAGACCATGTCAGTGGTACCTCTGCATGCTCTGAAGCCGCACTGGCTCTCTGGGAGGTGGAGTTCGGCCACGGTTGGTACCAGTCTGTTGAGGAGAACTCTTGCTAGGATTTTGCCCGCATTGGAGAGGAGCGTTATACCCCGGTAGTTTGAGCAGTCAGACTTTTCCCCTTTGTTCTTGTACAAGGTGATGATAACAGCATCTCGGAGGTCTTGCGGTAGCTTTCCCTGTTCCCAGCAGCATAGGAAGAGGTTGTGAAGTCTGGAGTGCAGTGCTGCTCCTCCGTGCTTCCAAATGTCTGGTGGGATTCCGTCAATGCCTGCAGCCTTGCCACACTTCAGCTGGTTTGTGGCTTTGATTACCTCATCGAGGGACGGCGCTTCGTCCAACTCATCTTTAACAGGCTGCTGCGGAATCTGCTGGAGCGCAGATTCGTCGACAGAGCGGACGGCACTGAAGAGGGTCTGAAAATGTTCTGCCCATCGGTTCAAGATGGACACCTTATCTGTGAGGAGTACCTGGCCATCCGTACTGCGCAGGGGACCAACAACTTGGTGCGAGGGGCCGTAGAATGCCTTTAACGCTTCATAAAATCCCCTGTAGTCGCCAGTGTCCGCGCAAAGCTGGGTTTTCTTTGCAAGGTTGGTCCCCCATTCATTCTGGATGATTCGCAGCTTGCGCTGGAGGTTGCTGCATGCAAAACGGAAGGCAGTTTTCTTCACAGGGCACGATGGTTGTGCTCGGTGGGCCTGGTGGGCAGATCTCTTCTTCGCCAGCAGTTGTTGGATTTCTTTGTCATTCTCGTCAAACCAGTCCTGGTTCCTCTTTATGGAGAACCCTAAGACCACTTCACAGGACTGTAAGATGGTGGTTTTCAGGTGGGCCCAGAGCATTTCAGGACACGGATCCGTGAGGGAATCTGAATCTTCCAACTTCGATTGAAGATTGGACTGGAAGACGGCTCTCACTTCAGCTGACTTCAGGCGATCAACCTGGAGTTTCCTCCTAAGGGGACCTCCTCGTTTTGTCTTGGGCTTGAAGTGGAGGTTAAGCTTGCACCACACAAGACGGTGGTCTGTGTGACATTCTGCGCTGGGCATGACTCTGGTGTGCAAAACGTCTCTGAGGTCTCGTTTGCGCATTAGGACATAGTCTAGGAGGTGCCAATGTTTGGACCGAGGATGCATCCAGGTTGTCTTGAGACTGACTTTCTGCTGCTGGAAAATGGTGTTGGTGATTGTAAGCTGCAGCTCTGCGCAGAGTTCCAGCAAAAGATGCCCGTTATCGTTGCAGTTCCCAACACCGTGTTTCCCGAGAACACCTTTCCAGGTCTCTGAATCACGGCCCACTCTGGCGTTGAAGTCCCCAAGGATAATAACCTTGTCGTCTGAAGGGGTGTTCCGTACTAGATGGCGCAGGTGTGTGTAAAATTTGTCTTTTTCCGCAGGGTTCGCTTGAAGGGTCGAAGCATACACACTGAAGAGGGTAACAAACTGCTTCTTTCTCAGTGGTAGGCGCATGGACATGATGCGGTCAGAGTGACCTGATGGGAAATTCACCTCTTGTGCACTCATATACCGCCACAGCAGACCGCCACCAGTGGTCAGACCTTCTTCATGATGGTGTTGAGCGTGATGGCAGAGGACATGTCCAGAATGCGATCTGGTTCGTCCAGCACCGACATGTGCAGACCGGAGGCGTGGAAGGTGGTCGTCTTGTCCATGTGCTAAAGCAGCCGCCCCGGGTGCAGATGACAATGTTGGTGTGGTTGGTCTTCTCTCTGGGCTGTTGAAGACTGACACAACTTAGCCACTACCTGATACCTCCGCATTGTAGATCCAGGTGCTCCTGTAGTCACTGCCTCTATAACTTCTTGTGAGAAATGAAGTCCTGGTTCTGAAGCTTCTGTTTCATGTCTCTGATGCCATCCTTCAGATGGCTGTCCGGTTGGCGATAATGAGCTCAGCACCTGGCTCCTCCAGTTTCTTGCCGAGGCTTGTCAGGTTCTTACTAAGCGCTCCACTTGTTCCAAGAGATTCTTCCTTTTCCCACGTCCAACGTCTTGGAGGAATTTCACTATTCTTTTCCTCCAATAGCTTTAGGTTCCATGCAGAGTCATCAGAACTCTTCACCAGCTCCACCTTGACAATGGAAATCCTGTTAGTGTAAACAGTTGGACAGCTTCTCTGACCACCAGTTTCACTTCTAAAGGGCCCATTTTTGACCCATGCCCACAGGGTCCTCATGGAGTATGGTCCATTCCCTCGGCTGTTCATGATCTTCCAAGGCGACATTAGCTTTGGTCAATTCATTCCAATCAAAGGTCCAGGGACTCCGGGCATGTGGGACAGGAATGGAGTCTTGTATGTACACCTCTGGAACCTCTACAACAGGAGTCACCAACACAGTGCCCGCGGGCACCAGGTAGCCCCTACGACCACATGAGGCGCCCACAGGCCTGCTTTTCATTCAGGCTTTCAGTTAATAATGAGAACAGTAGAAAGAACAGTAGAAAGAAAAGTATTGTGAAACATAAAATGTGAGTTGTGGATACCAGCATTTTGTGAATGTTTTGTTAAAACAAGCATATTTGATCTGTTTGGGTTGAAATAAGCTATGAAAATCATTTCTACAAAAATGAGTTGCTTGTGGCCATTTTCATTTTCTAAAAGTAGCTCTCGCAAGAAAAAACGTTGGTGACCCCTGCCCTACAAAGTGGTTTCCTTCTAGCTCAGCGATCTCCAGCCCCACAACACAATGACTGCCAACCACTGTCTCCTGATCCATAGTCCGCAGGTTTCAGGTTCAGCTCCTTCACCGGTCACCAATGTAGCTGTGCTCCCAGGGCATAAAAAGTCATCTTTAGCACTTTATCTCCTTTCTTAGCCTTGACCTCAACGGTTACGATGGGGACTGTAGAATCCTGGTCAGAGACCCCAGTGCCAGTACTGATCTGGTGAGAGACGAGTGCACTGCTCACTGGTGTCTCGACTGGTTTCGCGTGCTGTTCCGTCTCTGAATGCAGAACATTAGGATGTTTTAGGTTGCACGTGTCACAGTGATATGGCTCCTACATTCGCTGCTGATGGAACCGAGGATAAATCCCATTTTGCTTTGGACACTTTAGCATGGAGTGAGGCTGTTGACAGCAAGGACAGGTTTCTGAGGGAATGCTCCTGGGGTGTGACACCTGCTTTTGTTGCTCAGACGCGGCGGGTTGGAGAAGTGGCAGAGCTGTTGCTGCACGAGCGTGGCTGTGACTTCATTCTGCTCGTGCATGATGCTACAGATTGCGTTATCAGCTACAGTTGGGACTTGCGGCATGGGGGCCTGTTGCTGTAGGTCTTCATCATACACTACTTGTGGTTGTGGAGCTGCAGGCTGACCAAAGATGGCGTTTGGCCTTTGTTTACAAACTGGTCCTTGAAAGTAACGGTAGGACTCGATAGCCACTACATCAAGTAAAAACCATGTGACTCGAAGCCATGTCCTGCCACTTCCGCACTGTTTAAATCCTAGTTACCCTGGGGGTGCAAGACCACACTTCTTCTGTTTCAAGTGCACACACCGCCCGCCTGACGACTCTGTTTAAAGTCCCCCCAGTTAAAGTTGAGACATCTACGTCAAGGGTTAAGGGAACTCACCCAGGTATCATCCAGACCATGAACAGTAACCCTTTCATAATGTCACACAGCACTGGACCCTACTTCTAATAGCTGCTTCCCTTCACTTTGATTTGTTGCTCTTGATAAGGACCTCACCCAAATACGATAAGTAGGACCTGGAAACCATACCTGGGATCGTTTACTCACCCAAATATGATCAGTAGGACCTGTTCCTTTAAATTACAACCTATAAGAAATTCACTTGACTTGTACTGCATACTCTTGTATTAAAGAAGGCGTAGCACACCAAAGTAAAGCACAAAACTAGACCAAAACCCAACACACAGGACTCCTCCAATCAAGAATGGATCATGAATCACTTGTTACCTGCAGCTGTTTGATGGTTTCTCCTCCTCGACCAATCACCAGTCCAACCTTGCTGGCTGGGATCAACATCTCCTGCACCAAGGCCCCGCCCTCCCCGTCACCATGGAAACTGGGACCGTTTCTACACCGCTCCACGATCTGGACCAGTAGCCGCTTTGCCTGTCTGTGTGCGCGCACATGTGCACGATGAGCTGGTGTAGGTGATGATCACAGGAAGTGGGGTGTGTTTCAGACTCACTCGATATTCTCTGGAGTCCCAGTCAGGGAACACGGGCGCTCCATCAGACCTCCACTGTCTACACACACACACACACACACACACACACACACACACACACACACACACAATGTGTGAAGGTGTCACAATTCCTTAAACAGGTTCTGGCCCACTCGGACTCACCAGCCGCAATCTGGATCTTACATCCTGATTCTAACTGGATCCTGGTGATTTGTTCTCCGCCTCTGCCAATGACTGTCACACGCACGCAAACAGGAAGAGGGGTGTTATCATTCATTCCCACAGGTCAACCAGTCAGGGTGAAAGGTCACAGGTCATACTTACTGAAGCCCACCATCCTGTCAGGAACTTTGTAATCTTCTGTCATCACCCTAAACACACACACACACACACACACACACACACACACACACACACACACATCTACCTCACCTGTACCCCTGACACGTGTGTGTGTGTGTGTGTGTGTGTGTGTGTGTGTGTGTGTGTGTGTCATACCGTTGGTGCCCCACAGCTGCCAGCTGATTACCTACACACACACACACACACACACACAAGAATGTCAAACACAAAGAATATAATACACAGTAATACTACTACTAATAACAAAATAACAATACTACAAAAAATCATAAAAATAATGCTAATATAAATACTACTACTAAACAATAATGACACTACTAATCAAGTACTACTAGATATACTACTAGTACATCTGATAATTAAACAACAGAAACAATAGTACTACTAATGCAAAACTCTCATAGATCTATAGACATAGATATGAGTTAATGAGGTAACTAGCAGACATAGATCTATAGACATAGATACAGTATAAGAGTTAATGAGGTAACTAGCAGACATACATCTATACATATAGATATAAGAGTTAATGAGGTAACTGGAAGACATAGATCTATAGATATAGATATGAGTTAATGAGGTAACTAGCAGATATAGATCTATAGATATAGATATGAGTTAATGAGGTAACTAGCAGACATAGATCTATAGATATAGACAGGTAATAAGGGCTGTTGTAGCTAACGGACCATGTCAACAGAGGTTTGTGATGTGGGTGTGGCCACAGTCCAGATGGCCCAATGAGCATCATGAAAGCATGCGTTGGTCCAAGCCAAAGAAAAAGCAAAGACGTCTGACGGCAGCCACGTCAACGCTCACCTGCGTCCTCTCCGGCCCGCTTCTGTCCGGCGAAGTAGAGCGAGGAGGCCTCGCCGCTTCCTGCCGAGCTGTTGATGTGCGTCACGCCGTCGCCGCCCATCTTGCCCACCATCTGGACACACGTTAGCACAGCACCTTAGCACGGGGGCTAACGGGAAGTTAGCTCCCTGTGACAGCAGCAGTGTTAAAGCGGGCTTGCTGACGTCACGGATGAGTCACTGTCAGTGCCAGGGGGGTCATGACCCGTCACATTGTTCAAGTTACGTAAGTTAGCTAAAAGGACAGCAGCTGGTAAGACAAGTTGACAACTCTGTGCACTAAAAGCGTCCATCCGGGCCGGTCCTACTTGTTGGTTCCGATGAGTCCAACAGGTTGTCATCCTCACTGACACGTCTGCCCACCCCGAACCTAGCCCCCCCTCCCTCCCTCGTCGGCGTGACAGCTCCTCAAAGTCCCCCAAACTAACTCCCCAACTTACTAACTCCGTCCCTGCCGTGTCAGCACAAACTTGTGAAAAGTGTGCACGCCTAGTTAGCTAGTTAGCATGCTAGTTGGTGTGTGTCTGTGTGCGCGCGCGCGTGTATGTGTGCGTGAGTGTGTGCGTGTGTGTGTGTGTTGACGGAGCGCATAAGTTGCGAGCAGCAGCACAACACACAAGAACGCCAATAAAAGTGCTTGGAATCGACCGAAACGACACGGCTCGATTCGGAACCGGTGTGTGCGGAGCCCCGGTGCGGCTGTTACCTGCCGGGCCCTCTGTAAGACATCGGCCAGGCCGTCTGACTTGAGCCCCGGCTGGTTGATCGAGGCCTGTCCCTGCACCAGCTCCGCCATCATAGCGCCACTAGCTAGCCGCTAACTGTTAGCCGCTAGTATTAGCCGCCGATGCTAGCTGGGCTCTGGCAGTCGTCGGAGATGCTGTACAGCAAGAGGGCTCACTCTGATGGAATCCTTCAAAAGCGCACTCAAGTGCCACTTGGTGTATACTTAATAACAATGTCAAGAAAGTATTTATTAACCTCTGCTCATCTTTCTCTGGAGCAAAAGCTGTATTCTTAATAGAGTAAATGAGCAATGATAGGGACGAACACAAGCTAGCAGACAAGCGTCAAACAAGAAACCTTCATGACGAATCATGAATTAAAAACCATTCCTACCAGCTATGTGGAATGTGTACTCCTCGACAGACACGATCAAGTCTCGTACTGCTATTCAAGATTTAAATAAAACCCTTCTTTAGTTGTCCCGAACAGCCGTGTCTTATTTCATGCACCGAGTGACTGATCTTGCTCTCAGGACGATCTCTGCCAGTTCTCAGCTGTTGGACGCGTTTCCGCTTCCGTGTTGAGTCACGTGGTGAGTTCCACAGGTGGACGTGAAGTTTGAGAGCGAAAAGATTGAAATGATTAAGAAAAAACAAAACAAACAAAAGTTTGTTGTCGTACTGTGATGACGTCACGCGTTCTTGGATGGAATGCGACTTAATGCAACTTATTCAAAGACAAAAAACACGTGAATGCTAACCTCCACTGACCATGTGACCTCTCCATTACCTTCTCGTGACCTCACACGCGCACGCACACACTTGGTAGGTGCTGTCAATCACAAGCTAATAAAACACAAATGACTTTCTTTCTCCTTTTTTATTTGTTTTGCACTCTTTCCAGGCTCTCACACACGCACACACACGCACACACACGCACACTTAGAGCCACTTAAGGCTCTTTGTGTTTCCTGTTGATGTACAAAAAGCTCTTCAGACACAATCATGTTCCACTCTGCACACCACTTTACAAACACACACACACACATCAGTGTTGATGTTTCTTGCTGTGGAGGCATCCTCTCTGATGGTGTGTGTGTGTGTGTGTGTGTGTGTGTGTGTGTGCGTGACATGTACACATGTACAGTATGACTATGATATTAAATGGTAGGCGTGTCTAAAGTCTGCAGCACATTCAGAAAATAACATTCAACAAGAAAAAGAAAAAAAAGTGAAAATCAGCAGTCATTCTAGAAGAATTTAGTCATCCTGTATTATTATGAGGAAACATAATGTCATTTTAGTAGCATCAAGTTGAAATATTCCAGAACAAAACAGCTTCTTTTAAAGTTGTAATACGACGAGGAACAACAAAACAGATAAAGTTGTCATTTCTGGATAATGACCACAGGTTTGTGGAAAACGTTACAGCGTTTACAGGAATAACGTCAAAATATCACGGGAATGAAGTCACAATTACAAGAAGAAACATTCACAAAGATTACATACTGAAAAAGCTACAAGAAATATTTGTCAAATTAAAAAAACAATAACAGCAGAAATGGAAGAAACAGCTGCCATTTTACCACAATTATCTCCAAATATTATGAGGAAAAATCATGTCGTTTTCGTAGCATAGAGTTGACTTCTTTTCTGCCCTCCAGACATGAAATACCACCTCTATAGTCACCTTTACACTCCTATTACCCAATATAGTAGACATAATAAGAGAAAATAAGACGTAGAAAGCTTGTTTATGACCTTCTAAATACACTTTTTAACATTGTTAGAGCCCTCCAGACATGAAATACCACCCCTATAGTCACCTTTACACTCCTATTCTGCATTGTATACATCACATTGCAAGTCTTATGATGCAGGGACTCAATACAGCATACATGATTTTTATCAACTTATTGGATGGAAGTCCAGTGCACGTGCGTGTGTGTGCTACAGATCAACACACTTAGACGTAGTACAATGAGTACATACTGTGTGTACTGTGTGGCAAAAAGCAGCACAGTCTGAGTTTGTATCAATTTACAAGAAATAATCTAGAAGAGAAAAATGAAAAGAAAATGAAAAGTTTCTGAAAAATGTACAAGATTTCATTTTTATTTAGCAGACAAAAGATTGTAAATTTATAACTTCCATCAGGACAAATTTATGAGAATTTCAATAAATGTACACAAAAGAATTTACAAGGAACAAAATGTAAATGTATGACTTTATTCTCAGATTAGCATCCTTTAGCACGACGATGCAATCTTCCTTCAAGCCTGTTTTCATCGCCACACACACACACACACACACACACACACACACACACACTAATACACACACTAATACACACTAATACACACTAATACACACACTAATACACACTAATACACACACTAATACACACTAATACACACTAATACACACTAATACACACACTAATACACACACTAATACACACACTAATACACACACTAATACACACACTAATACACACACTAATACACACTAATACACACACTAATACACACTAATACACACTAATACACACACTAATACACACACTAATACACACACTAATACACACACTAATACACACTAATACACACACTAATACACACTAATACACACACTAATACACACTAATACACACACTAATACACACTAATACACACTAATACACACACTAATACACACACTAATACACACACTAATACACACTAATACACACACTAATACACACTAATACACACTAATACACACACTAATACACACACTAATACACACTAATACACACACTAATACACACTAATACACACACTAATACACACACTAATACACACACTAATACACACACTAATACACACTAATACACACTAATACACACACTAATACACACACTAATACACACACTAATACACACACTAATACACACACTAATACACACTAATACACACTAATACACACACTAATACACACACTAATACACACACTAACACACACTAATACACACACTAATACACACACTAATACACACTAACACACACTAATACACACACTAATACACACACTAATACACACTAATACACACTAATACACACTATTACACACACTAATACACACACTAACACACACTAATACACACTAATACACACACTAGTACACACACTAATACACACACTAACACACACACAAATACACACACTAATACACACACTAATACACACTAATACACACTAATACACACTAATACACACACTAATACACACACTAATACACACTAATACACACACTAACACACACTAATACACACACTATTACACACTAATACACACACTAACACACACTAATACACACACTATTACACACTAATACACACACTAATACACACACTAATACACACACTAATACACACTAATACACACACTAATACACACACTAATACACACACTAATACACACTAATACACACTAATACACACACTAATACACACTAATACACACACTAATACACACTAATACACACACTAATACACACTAATACACACTAATACACACACTAATACACACACTAATACACACACTAATACACACACTAACACACACACTAATACACACTAATACACACTAATACACACACTAATACACACACTAATACACACACTAATACACACTAATACACACTAATACACACACTAATACACACACTAATACACACACTAATACACACTAATACACACACTAACACACACTAATACACACACTATTACACACTAATACACACACTAATACACACACTAATACACACACTAATACACACTAATACACACACTAATACACACACTAATACACACACTAATACACACTAATACACACTAATACACACACTAATACACACACTAATACACACTAATACACACACTAATACACACTAATACACACTAATACACACTAATACACACACTAATACACACTAATACACACTAATACACACACTAATACACACTAATACACACACTAATACACACACTAATACACACACTAATACACACACTAATACACACACTAATACACACTAATACACACACTAATACACACTAATACACACTAATACACACACTAATACACACACTAATACACACACTAATACACACTAATACACACACTAATACACACTAATACACACTAATACACACACTAATACACACACTAATACACACACTAATACACACACTAATACACACACTAATACACACTAATACACACACTAACACACACTAATACACACACTATTACACACTAATACACACACTAATACACACACTAATACACACACTAATACACACACTAATACACACTAATACACACACTAATACACACACTAATACACACTAATACACACACTAATACACACTAATACACACTAATACACACACTAATACACACACTAATACACACACTAATACACACTAATACACACACTAATACACACACTAATACACACACTAATACACACTAATACACACACTAATACACACACTAATACACACACTAATACACACTAATACACACTAATACACACTAATACACACACTAATACACACACTAATACACACACTAATACACACACTAATACACACTAATACACACACTAATACACACTAATACACACTAATACACACACTAATACACACTAATACACACACTAATACACACTAATACACACACTAATACACACACTAATACACACACTAATACACACACTAATACACACACTAATACACACTAATACACACACTAATACACACTAATACACACACTAATACACACTAATACACACTAATACACACTAATACACACACTAATACACACACTAATACACACACTAATACACACTAATACACACTAATACACACACTAATACACACTAATACACACACTAATACACACTAATACACACACTAATACACACACTAATACACACACTAATACACACTAATACACACACTAATACACACTAATACACACTAATACACACACTAACACACACTAATACACACACTAATACACACTAATACACACACTAATACACACACTAATACACACACTAATACACACTAATACACACACTAATACACACTAATACACACTAATACACACACTAACACACACTAATACACACACTAATACACACTAATACACACACTAATACACACTAATACACACACTAATACACACACTAATACACACACTAATACACACTAATACACACACTAACACACACTAATACACACACTATTACACACTAATACACACACTAATACACACACTAATACACACACTAATACACACTAATACACACACTAATACACACACTAATACACACACTAATACACACACTAATACACACTAATACACACTAATACACACACTAACACACACTAATACACACACTAATACACACTAATACACACACTAATACACACTAATACACACACTAATACACACACTAATACACACACTAATACACACTAATACACACACTAACACACACTAATACACACACTATTACACACTAATACACACACTAATACACACACTAATACACACACTAATACACACTAATACACACACTAATACACACACTAATACACACACTAATACACACTAATACACACTAATACACACACTAATACACACACTAATACACACTAATACACACACTAATACACACTAATACACACTAATACACACACTAATACACACACTAATACACACACTAATACACACTAATACACACACTAATACACACTAATACACACTAATACACACACTAATACACACACTAATACACACACTAATACACACTAATACACACACTAATACACACTAATACACACACTAATACACACACTAATACACACACTAATACACACACTAATACACACACTAATACACACTAATACACACACTAATACACACTAATACACACTAATACACACACTAATACACACACTAATACACACACTAATACACACTAATACACACACTAACACACACTAATACACACTAATACACACACTAATACACACACTAATACACACTAATACACACACTAATACACACACTAATACACACACTAATACACACTAATACACACACTAATACACACACTAATACACACACTAATACACACACTAATACACACTAATACACACTAATACACACTAATACACACACTAATACACACACTAATACACACACTAATACACACTAATACACACACTAATACACACTAATACACACTAATACACACACTAATACACACTAATACACACACTAATACACACTAATACACACACTAATACACACACTAATACACACACTAATACACACTAATACACACACTAATACACACTAATACACACACTAATACACACTAATACACACTAATACACACACTAATACACACACTAATACACACACTAATACACACTAATACACACTAATACACACACTAATACACACTAATACACACACTAATACACACTAATACACACACTAATACACACACTAATACACACACTAATACACACTAATACACACACTAATACACACTAATACACACTAATACACACACTAACACACACTAATACACACACTAATACACACTAATACACACACTAATACACACACTAATACACACACTAATACACACACTAATACACACTAATACACACTAATACACACACTAATACACACACTAATACACACACTAATACACACACTAATACACACTAATACACACACTAATACACACACTAATACACACACTAATACACACTAATACACACACTAATACACACTAATACACACACTAATACACACACTAATACACACACTAATACACACTAATACACACACTAATACACACTAATACACACACTAATACACACACTAATACACACACTAATACACACACTAATACACACTAATACACACACTAATACACACACTAATACACACACTAATACACACACTAATACACACTAATACACACACTAATACACACACTAATACACACACTAACACACACTAATACACACACTAATACACACACTAATACACACTAATACACACTAATACACACTATTACACACACTAATACACACACTAACACACACTAATACACACTAATACACACACTAGTACACACACTAATACACACACTAACACACACACAAATACACACACTAATACACACACTAATACACACTAATACACACTAATACACACACTAACACACACTAATACACACACTAATACACACACTAATACACACAGTAAAGTTTCTCTGCCCCCCCCCCCCCCATAATCTTCCATTACTGCTCATTTGAGATCAATCAATTCATACGTGGAAGACCTTCATCCTCTTTGTGTGTGTGTGGCTTGTCACACCCCTCAACACACACACACACACACACACACACACACACACTCACACACACACACACACACCTGCAGAGAGAAGGAGGTGACAAAGACACGTAATTGAATTCCATTCATTGTGTGTGTGTGTGTGTGTGTGTGTGTGTGTGTGTGTGTTGACCTTGTGCAGCGCTGAAAAGAAAGTTCCTGAATAGGAGCACAAGCGTGCACGTGGGTGCGTGTGCACGTCAATTGCATCACTTTTGTGTCTTTCTTTTCATGTTTTTTTCAGCATTTTAACCTTTTCATCATCTCATGGATGACTAACACTTCACCTCTCACCTTTCACCTCTCACACACACACGCACACACACACAATGCACACACACACACACACACACACACACACACACACACAATGCACACACACACACACACACACACACAATGCAGCAGAATGTAAGAAGTAAAATTCAATTGAAGAATAGAATAAAAGAAATAATATCAAATACTGTACTACTGTAGTACTGTGATACTGCGGTGAAGTAGTAGTGTGGTATTGTGAAAGGTGTGTAGTAGTACTGTAGTGTTTGTACTGTGAAAGGTGTGTAGTAGTACTGTAGTGTTTGTACTGTGAAAGGTGTGTAGTAGTACTGTAGTGTTTGTACTGTAAAAGGTGTGTAGTACTGTAGTGTTTGTACTGTAAAAGGTGTGTAGTACTGTAGTGTTTGTACTGTGAAAGGTGTGTAGTAGTACTGTAGTGTTTGTACTGTGAAAGGTGTGTAGTAGTACTGTAGTGTTTGTACTGTAAAAGGTGTGTAGTAGTACTGTAGTGTTTGTACTGTAAAAGGTGTGTAGTACTGTAGTGTTTGTACTGTGAAAGGTGTGTAGTACTGTAGTGTTTGTACTGTGAAAGGTGTGTAGTACTGTAGTGTTTGTACTGTGAAAGGTGTGTAGTAGTACTGTAGTGTTTGTACTGTAAAAGGTGTGTAGTACTGTAGTGTTTGTACTGTGAAAGGTGTGTAGTACTGTAGTGTTTGTACTGTGAAAGGTGTGTAGTACTGTAGTGTTTGTACTGTGAAAGGTGTGTAGTAGTACTGTAGTGTTTGTACTGTAAAAGGTGTGTAGTACTGTAGTGTTTGTACTGTGAAAGGTGTGTAGTAGTACTGTAGTGTTTGTACTGTAAAAGGTGTGTAGTACTGTAGTGTTTGTACTGTGAAAGGTGTGTAGTAGTACTGTAGTGTTTGTACTGTAAAAGGTGTGTAGTACTGTAGTGTTTGTACTGTGAAAGGTGTGTAGTACTGTAGTGTTTGTACTGTGAAAGGTGTGTAGTAGTACTGTAGTGTTTGTACTGTAAAAGGTGTGTAGTACTGTAGTGTTTGTACTGTGAAAGGTGTGTAGTACTGTAGTGTTTGTACTGTGAAAGGTGTGTAGTAGTACTGTAGTGTTTGTACTGTGAAAGGTGTGTAGTACTGTAGTGTTTGTACTGTGAAAGGTGTGTAGTAGTACTGTAGTGTTTGTACTGTGAAAGGTGTGTAGTAGTACTGTAGTGTTTGTACTGTGAAAGGTGTGTAGTACTGTAGTGTTTGTACTGTGAAAGGTGTGTAGTAGTACTGTAGTGTTTGTACTGTGAAAGATGTGTAGTAGTACTGTAGTGTTTGTACTGTGAAAGATGTGTAGTAGTACTGTAGTGTTTGTACTGTGAAAGGTGTGTAGTACTGTAGTGTTTGTACTGTGAAAGGTGTGTAGTAGTACTGTAGTGTTTGTACTGTGAAAGGTGTGTAGTAGTACTGTAGTGTTTGTACTGTGAAAGGTGTGTAGTACTGTAGTGTTTGTACTGTGAAAGGTGTGTAGTAGTACTGTAGTGTTTGTACTGTGAAAGGTGTGTAGTACTGTAGTGTTTGTACTGTGAAAGGTGTGTAGTAGTACTGTAGTGTTTGTACTGTGAAAGGTGTGTAGTAGTACTGTAGTGTTTGTACTGTGAAAGGTGTGTAGTACTGTAGTGTTTGTACTGTGAAAGGTGTGTAGTAGTACTGTAGTGTTTGTACTGTGAAAGGTGTGTAGTAGTACTGTAGTGTTTGTACTGTGAAAGGTGTGTAGTACTGTAGTGTTTGTACTGTGAAAGGTGTGTAGTAGTACTGTAGTGTTTGTACTGTGAAAGGTGTGTAGTTTGGGTTTGTCATGCGCACCAAAAGCCAATCTGACAAAAAACAAAAAAACAAAAATCATCTTTTTCTGCAAAGAAATACTTTTGTTTGGAAGTACTTGATTACTTTATGGAATCAAACACACGTCAACATAATCATATGACAAAATCATCATCATCATCATCATCATCATCATCATCCAATCACACTGAGGCACCTTTACACACTCATATACATACAGTACACGGTATGTACATATACTTTATACTCATGTAGTACTGTACTGTACTGTATATACTACACCTTCATTACATGTCTGAAATACTACTAGTACTTAACCACAGGAAGTAATAAATAGTAAATAATCAGTAGAGAATATACTGTATATACAGTACCTCCATGAAATACTACTACAGTATGAATAATAAGTACAGGATATACAGTATGACAAATAATGCTTCCAGTACTAAGACTAATAATAATAATAATAATAACAACACAAGATATTTGATCAACAACACCTTCATTCATGACTACAAATAATAATAACAATTAATACTTCATCATGCATAATATGTGATACACTCAGTACATAATACATAATCAATAACTATATCAACCATGGTAACAATAGAGGGTATGTGGTCAACAATACCTTCAGTATGAGTATGAATCATAATAATCATCATCATCATCATCATAATGATCATTATAGAGGGTTTGTCATGTTCAGTCTTGTCTCTTTGCTGCCACCTGTCTGTTTTCTGTTGCAGTGCATTGCATACCCTAATTACTCACGTGAAGCACCTGTGACCAATTACCTGCACCTTTGTCAGCTGCTGCCAGCTGCACATGTAGGGGTGGAGGGGAATGAGGGATGACAGGAATGAAATTATAAATGTACCTGCTGGTAAAGGCAATAATCAAAAACAAATGATGGAGAAATGGCAAAATAGGTGGGACGAGGGTAGTAGCGGGAGAAAGTACTATAAAGTACAAAGATCTATCAGCACACAAGGGGTGCAGAGAAGAAACAGAAAAGAGGAAGTAGTGTTAACTAGGATGAGGTTCAATCACACCGGGTTCAATGACAAGATGTTTTTGATAGGGAAATGTAAATCAAAAGTATGTATGAAGTGTAAAAGTATAGAGAACGTAGAACACATAGTACTACACTGCAAGAGATATAGGGAAGAACGTGTAGCGTTAAGGAAAAGAATTAAGAAGATAGGAAGGGAATGGAGCATTGAGGGTATCTTAGGAACAGGTGGGGAGGGGGTAAGAGATATACAGAGGGCAGTGATAGAATATTTGAAGGACACAGGATTATATAATAGAATATAGATAAGTATTAGAATATTTTATTAGTGGTAGTAGTATAAGTAGTCTCCTCACTATCTAAGATAGCATAAAGTAAGATACTGTATATGGCCCATGTTACATACTCCGGTACAGTAGGTGGCGGTATGCACCTTTTAAAGTCATGGTTGCAACCCGCCATTAAACTAAAAGAAGAAGAAGAAGAAGCTGCTGCCAGACCACAACCAGTTGCCAGTTATTCCTTTGCCAACCTTTTGGTTCCTTTGCTCCCAACTGGTCTTTATTCGCATTTGCCTTGTTGCCATTGTGATTCCTGGCATCGTGTATTTTCCTGCTCTGTATGCCGTTTTTGCTGCAGCTTCCTTATTTATCGCGTGTGTTTTTTCTTCCTGCCTTGCAGTGTTTTTTGTTAGACTTTTTGGCCTTAGCCCTGAGCTTTTTAGTTGTGTTTTTGTATTTTTATTTTTGTTGTCAGTCCTGGGGTGGGAGGAAGGCTAAACAAGATGACTCCCTGCTAGCAAGCGTAGGGTGATGTTACTAGAGCATGTGTGTGCCGTGCGTGCTCAAGGTGATGATGTCATGCGGTGTCCCGTTTCTTACTGCAGGCTTCTTCACCTTGGCCCCCACTTTGAGGGGGGTACGGGCTAATCGAGCCAGTAGCATGTGGAGGATACATGATGATGAAATAGTCCCAATGATCAGGAGCATGTACAGGATACACGTGCACACGTATTCACGTACATACACACGTGTGCACATACACACGTACGTGTCTTTGATGGTGATTCAACTTCAGAAACAAATCAATGCCGTTGTAAAATCCTGTTTTATCATCTTCAGCAAGCCATGCATGCTTTTATTTTGTCACGTCTGACTACTGTCATGCGCTTTACTGTGGAATAAAGCATCAATGAGGGATGGGCTCCAGCATGCCCCCGCCACCCTAGTGAGGAGAAGCGGTATAGAAAATGGCTGGATGGATGGATGGATGGATGATTTATTTACCCACTTCTTAGATTTATTGCTTCTATTGTTTTTACTTCTTGTTTTAAATATTGAAATATTTCACTGTGGTACGTTTCTTTGTTTTTATTTCATCTTTTAGTTTTTACTGTAGTCATTCGTACTTTTACTGAATACAGTAGACGCCCCTACAACATAAATAATCCGTTCCAAGAACCTTTATGTTGTAGGGTTTTTATGTTATACGAAGCGTAAAATACATGTAAATAGCCTAATCCGTTCCAAGATCTTCCCAAACTCACACCTTTGGGCCTTCAAAATATTCAAAGTCCACCAAATATGGTGGGAAAATATAAGAAAACGTTAGCATAAACATAGTAGAGTAACATTCCAATATAAAATAAGGTAAATAAATAAGATTACTGTAAATGAATAAAACTGCAAAACAAAAACAATCCTACCGTTCACGAGAAGTCTTGATCAGGAGCGCAAGTGGAGGCAGGAAGGAGGAGGAGGACGAGCCTTAAAGAGTCTAAGAGTCAGCTGGTCTCACAGACAAACGCACACGCACTACACGATAATGCTGTGTGCTAAATTTTAATTTGTAACTTAACTTAATTGTTTAAGTTAGTTTCAGGGGGACTACGAAGAGGAAGGAGGTTGAAGGGAGAATCAGCCAATGACATGAGAGCATAGGCGGTGCCCCGATAATCAGCCAATGAGAGCGTGAAGCGTCAGAAGGCGTCACCAAGTGTTAGTCTGAACTTGCACCGACTTGACGCTTTATGTTATATGGAATTTGTTACGTAATACGATGTAAAAACTTTACATAAATTCTTTATGTTCAGTGGAATTTCGGTAAAAGGAGGTTTACGTTATGCGAGGTACTACTGTACTTCTGGTTTTACTCATCTGTACTTTGGAGGCAGCGTTTGTAAAGCGTGCATCAAGTGGCCGGGATGCAGCATGAAGGCTGCACTGGACCGTACCTGCTGGACTGGTTGGCATGAGCCCAACTTAGCTGAAAAGCTCATTCAAGTTAGAAATACAGAAACTGTCATCCGCAGTCTGCACCAGCACGCGTGTGTGTGCGTGTGTGCAACATGATGAGAGCAGCAGGTAGCAAGCAGCCACCAGCAGCTGCTCTTTGTGTGTGCGTGTGTGTGTGTGTGTGTGAGTGCGTGTGTGTGTGTGTGTGTGCGTGTGTGCGTGTGTCTGTGCGTGTGTGCGTGTTGAGGGTGACAGGTTGAAAGTGTTCATCTGTCTGTAAGACGTACATCTGTGTCCTTGTGTGCTCGGCTAATGAGTGTCTATTGTGTTCATTATGACTGCACGTGTGTGTGTGTGTGTGTGTGTGTGTGTGTGTGTGTGTGTGTGAGACGCACAATTAATTACGGAGCTGTGTGTGTTTTAATGAAGTGAAATTGCGAGTGAGTGATGAGAAATGTTTCATGGCCAAAAGACGAGCATGTGGGAATGAATGCATGAATGAATACATGAATGAATGCATGAAGCCAATATTGTAGCTGATGAAGAATGCTAATCATACTCGTCATCCTCACTGAATGAGGAATCATCATTTCATGTCATCATTTGCAAATCCTTGTGTCCTTGTCAAAACACTTTTCTGAAGACGAACTGAAGATTAATTTCCAAGCTAGCTAGCGAAGGAGATTGATTGACAATGGTCTACAGCCAATTAGGACGCGGAAAACGATGGGGGGTGCAGACAGACGAGAGCGGGGCGAGAATGACACTCGACTTCCCACAATGCAATTCTTCTTAAAGGGCCAGGCTCGGCTTGTGACGGTTCATACGCTGTAATAAAAGAACATTTCCAGCCAGCCTTCTCTGTTGTGACGCCACACAGAGGCTCAAAAGCGCCCCCCCCCCAACACACACACACACCCTCGAGTTTTTAATAACTTCATTCTGAGGAACGCATCAACAACAGCATACATGTATCACTAAATCAAACACATCTCTACTCCTCCCTGGAACCCCCTCCTCTGTCACTGGACAACAGCGAGGTGCATTCAGGGGCACTCGGAACAAGGTCGTTGTTATGCGTGCGTGTGCGTTCTAAATAAACAGAAAGACAACAGTAAGTGTAGGTTCTTATCACCGATGACCGCAACGACTGCATACGGAAGTACATTTAAGTATTTTCAGAAATCCCAGAAAGTACTTCTACACCCGAAACACTCAATTCAACTTTTAAAAAGTCTGCGATGTCTTTGAACGCAATGCATCGTGGCCCGTCAAAGTGGGATTGAGATGTTCTGCTCTGAAAGAGACGAGTGCTTTTCCTTTAAAGACGTGTGTAGTGTGTAGTGTGTAGTGTGTAGTGTGTAGCACCCAGGGACACACGCACCTAAGAAGGTAGAAAGTGTTTAAAGATATGTACCTGTGTAAAGACCAGCCATGTTAGCCCCCCCACTACAAGGTGGTAGGAGAAGGCTGTATGAAAGTGTGGACGTGTCATGTGACAAAAGGAGGAGGAAAGTTGAGATGAGAGACGAGAAGACAATCCTGTCTCTCCTGATCACACGTCCCAGTGTGTGTGTGTGTGTGTGTGTGTGTGTGTGTGTGTGTGTGTGATGTCATCATTCCCATTGTTTGACTTTTAGCAACATGCTAACAAGGCATGCTAAGCTAACATGTGAGTGACAGGTGGTAAGAGCAGGAATGTTTATCTCAGTGGGGGGCGGGGTTATAAATGACTGTAATGAATTCACTGTCTACCTGCTCCATTAGCCCCCCCAGCTCCCTGCTGGCACACGCACGCACACACGCACGCACGCACGCACGGAGGTCCATCAGCATGTGATTGCTGCTGAAGCTCGTTACCTAATTGGTCATTGGGTGTCCACCTCTGCCTGGTCACATGTGGACAAGTCCTCATGTCAACAGGAAGTGATGACACCAAACAGGAAGTTCTCTCCCTCATCGCTGTCATGCTAATTGCAGGTTAGCGCGTGATTGTCCACGCGGGGCGTCCAGGAGGAGTCGACCTGTCCATCACTCGCCCACATTTTCCCAGCATGCCACGCACCCCCCCACACACACACTCCCCCACCCCCACATATGTCAACTTGCACCCCCGCCCACACACACACGTTGACCTTGTCCAAAAAAAGAACATTTTAGTCAACTTTGAATGTGACAGCTGATCATGTGACCCATTAGCCAGCACACACACACACACACATTGTGTGTAGCAGCAACGCGACACAAGGACCAGCAGGCCAGTGTCCTTGGACATAATGGATCCACAAAGAGCATTCAGACAAAAAGAATTAAAAGCTTCATTAAAAGCTCCTTTCAACCACTTTAGCATCCAACAACATCTGCGCTTTCATTCACACACACACACACGCACGCACGCACGCACACACACACGCAAGCAAGCAGCATTCATGACTGCATGAAAATAAAGTCAACTTGTGTAGGATGACTTTTATTTTGACAAGAAAGTTTGGAAACATCATACATCGATGCTAATGCTAACACTAGCGCCCACGCGGCAGCAGGGTCAAAGGCCAGATGACCTTCACTGGGTCTGAATGTGTGTGTTAGCGCTGCAGGTTGAGGGTCAAAAGTCATATTCTAGCACAAACGTGCGTTTACTGTACAAGCAAAAAGGTGTCAAGGTTACACACACGCGCACACATAGCATCTGCTTTTTGAACAAATCAATAAGTCATCAACACACCTGCACATGCGTGTGTGCGTGCGAGGTGCTGCCCTTGGGAGAGTACACAAACGTGTGTGTGAAATGAGTTTAAAAAACCACGTGACATGTTTTCCTTTAGATGAGCATTTATGTTGGAGGCGTTATTAGAACAAAGCACGTTTGCCACGATCACGGAGGGACACCTCCCCCTGCTGGACACCTGCTGTCATGACACCATCTCGCCATCACTCACACTCGTGCTGAAGACGAAGTGGCAAAGTGGAAGCGGATTGACGCGTGCACACCGCAAACGTGCTTCAAGCTGGACTCCAGCGGCACGTCTGAGTTTCATCTGCAAACGCAGCGGTTCTTGTGCACAGAGGGCGGGAAAGGCAACGAGGGCTTTGCGGCCGCTCACCGTCGACCCAGCTGATCGCGATGGAGAGTTCGGTGACGCAGGGATGGTTGAACGTGCCCATCACACGTGCAGCGGGTCAGTTCTCCATCAGCCCGGACTGAAATGACACAAAAGACTTGATGAATACAAAATGCACCTACGACTGTCTCACCTACAAAGCACAAAAAATGTTCTTAAAAAAAACGTACTGTCACACGTGTCAGTTTCTGCAATGAGTTATAGTGTTATGTGGCGCATGTTGGACATAATTCACCCATAGGAACTTTATGTCAGTTGCAGTTTCACCTGGCCCTTATGGTAGAGGGACCCTTGTTTTTCCAGAGAGAGACATGTGCATTTTGCTCTGTCAGGTTGTAAGCTCGAGAGGAGCAGGGAAATAAATGTTCCCAGTTGCTGTTCCAATAACTCCGCCTGCGACTCCTTCTTCCTGGCACCACATTGGTGACCCCGACAGTGGACCTGTAGTCTCCGGGACCACGGCGAACACAATGGCGGACAACGCCACACTTAAGTTGCCAGAGTACTGGGAGTCGGCACCTGAAGCGTGGTTTGCGCAGGCCGAGGCGCAGTTCGGTCTTCGCGGTATTGAAGACGACGAGAAGAAGTTCTGGCATGTCGTTACGGCGCTAAACAGCAGGACCGCGTCCCAGGTGGTCCGCTTCATCACCTCGCCGCCGGCCCGGGATAAATTCGGCGTGCTGAAGGAACACCTACTCAGGGTGCACAGCCTGTCCCGGCGTGAGCGGGCTCGTCGGCTACTGGACATTAGCGGCCTTGGCGGACGCTCACCGACTCAACTAATGGACCATATGTTGAACCTCTTGGGCGACGAGGAGCCGGGTTCGCTTTTCAGGGAGCTGTTCCTGCGACAACTCCCCGTGCAAGTGCGCACCGCCCTCGGCAACTCCGACGTCTCGGACCCGCGCGCTCTCGCAGAGGAGGCAGAAGCCTATTTTACTGCGACCCCTCATACTGCGCACGAGCCAGTGGCGCCGGTGCAAGCACCTTCCGAGTACCTGGCCCCTGCGCGCGAGATGCGCGCATCAGCCGACCAGCGGGGGAGTCGACGGGAGCGCGACCATCGAGAAGGCTGGTGTTTTTACCACGCCCGCTTCGGGGCCAAGGCGAGGGCATGCCGGCCGCCATGCACTTACTCAGCGGCGGGAAACGCCAGTGCCCGCCCCCTGTAGTGGCCGGGGTGGCGGGCACTCCCAACCAGCTGCTTTTTGTGGTGGATTCTCTCTCCGGTCGCAAGTTTCTGTGCGACACCGGCGCGCAGAGGAGCGTGATACCGGCAGCGCCTGGGGAGCAGGCTGATGCTTCACCCGGTCCAGCACTCCGTTCAGCGGATGATACGCCTATACGGACGTATGGATTAAAGACTTTGGATTTGCGTTTTGGCAGTCAGCGGTTTGTGTGGGAGTTTGTCGTCGCGGACGTCGCCTTTCCCCTCCTTGGGGCGGACTTCCTTTGTGCGCACAACCTGCTGGTGGACGTTGTTAATGGACGCTTGGTGGACGCTCGGACATTCCTTTCCATTTCCGGGGTCAGGGGTGCGGCCGAACTTATTTGCCTTTCCAACTCGCTCGCGGAGGACAATGTGTTTTGCCGGTTGTTACGTGAGTACCCAGACCTCACCCGCCCTACCTTCTTCGCCGTCTCCGCTAAACACGGTGTCGTTCACTGCATTGTCACTTCGCGTCGCCTCGATCCGGCTAAACTGTCTGTGGCTCGGGCCGAATTCGAGAACATGGAGCGGCTGGGGATTTTTAGACGCTCCAGCAGCCCCTGGTCGTCTCCGCTACACATTGTGCCCAAGCACGACGGAGGGTGGAGGCCGTGCGGGGATTATCGTCGTCTTAACGACGTCACCACGCCCGACCGATACCCTGTGCCTCACGTGCAGGACTTTTCGGCGCACCTCGCCGGTTGCGTCGTGTTCTCCAAGATCGACCTGGTGCGCGGCTATCATCAAGTGCCTGTTCACCCCACCGATGTTCCCAAAACGGCCGTCATTACGGCGTTCGGGCTTTTTGAGTTTTTGAGGATGCCGTTCGGGTTGAAAAACGCTGCGCAGTCTTTCCAGCGGTTAATGGACTCAGTTCTTCGGGACATGCCGTCCGTGTTCGTCTACCTGGACGACATTCTTGTTGCCAGCGAGGGCGTTCAGGAACACTTACAGCATCTGAGGGACTTGTTTGAGAGACTGAACGCCCACGGTCTTATCGTGAACCCCGCGAAGTGCGTTTTTGGGGTCGAGTCTGTACAGTTCCTCGGCCATCTCGTGGACAAAGACGGCGTGGTTCCACTCCCCTCCAAAGTAGAGGCCGTCACCGGTTTCGCACGTCCACGGTTGGCGCGGGGACTCAGGGAATTTTTGGGGATGGTGGCTTACTACCACCGTTTCATGCGTCACGCGGCGCACGTCATGCGCCCGCTGTACGAAGCACTCAGAGGTACGTCTCCCAGCCAGGTCATTGAATGGTCGGCGGACAGGTTGGCGGCGTTCGAGGCTACCAAAGCTGCACTCGGACAGGCGGCGTTGCTGGCACATCCTCGGCCCGACGCACCCGTGGCCCTCACTGCCGACGCGTCTGATTACGCAGTGGGGGCGGTCCTTGAGCAGTGGGTTGACGGCGCCTGGCAGCCACTTGCCTTTTTTAGTCGCCAATTGGCGCCTCGTGAGCGCAAGTATAGCGCTTTCGATCGAGAGTTATTGGCCCTTTGGTTAGCGGTGCGTCATTTCCGTTTTCTTTTGGAGGGCCGGGACTTCACCGCGTACACGGATCACAAACCCCTCTCGTTCTCGATGTCGCGCACGGCGGAACCGTGGTCTGCGCGGCAACAGCGACAACTTTCGTATATTTCGGAGTTTACCACCGACATCAGACACGTCTCGGGGAAGGCCAACGTAGTGGCTGACTGTCTGTCCAGGGCGATCGCTAGCACGGTCCAGCTTGGTTTGGACTATGCCGCCATGGCATGGGATCAAGAGCATGATGACAGCGTGCGTGCTCTCCGTTCTGCAACCTCTGGCCTACACGTGCAGCGCGTTCCAGTTGGCGACTCGGGTGCCGTTTTATGGTGCGACGTTTCTTCCGGTGTTGCTCGCCCTTTAATCCCTGCACGCTGGCGGCGCAAGGTGTTCGATGCGGTAAATGGTCTTTCCCACCCGGGTCGTAAACCGTCCGCAAGACTGGTGTCCCAAAAGTTTGTGTGTCGTGGTCTCAAGAAGGACGTGCTGGCGTGGTCCGATTCCTGCGTTGCTTGCCAACGAGCCAAGGTGCAGTGCCACATCAAGATGCCCCTCGAAACCTTTCAGGTACCTCAGCGCCGTTTCGACCACGTCAATATTGACTTGGTTGGGCCGCTGCCCGAGTCACAGGGGTTCACGCATCTGCTCACCATGGTTGATAGGACCACACGTTGGCCCGAGGCCGTTCCACTGTCGTCCACGTCCACGGCGGACGTAGCGCGGGCGTTTATTGGTACGTGGGTGGCGCGTTTTGGAACACCCTCTGACCTTTCGTCAGACAGAGGCGTGCAGTTTACGTCCGAGCTTTGGGGCGCTGTTGCCGGCAGCTTGGGAGTTAAACTGCACCGCACCACCGCTTATCACCCGCAGGCGAATGGGCTGTGCGAACGTTTTCACCGCTCCATGAAAGCTTCACTTCGTGCGTCTTTATGTGACGGGGACTGGGTAGATCGGCTTCCATGGGTGCTGCTAGGTCTCAGGTGCGCACCCAAGGAAGATCTACGGGCGTCTTCCGCAGAGTTGGTTTACGGCCAGCTGTTGCGTGTCCCCGCAGATTTTGTGTCGGAAGCGACCGTTCCATGGTCGGCCGCGAATCAGAGGGCTGACCTGTTGGAGTTCGCCGGCAGGTTTGCCCCGGTCCCGACCTCGCGGCACTGCGTGCCCGATGTGTGCGTTCCGGCTTCCTTGCGTTCGGCGAAATTCGTTTTTCTCCGGCACGATGCGCATCGCGGGCCCTTGCGGCCACCTTACGACGGCCCGTATAGGATTCTGGAGCGCAGGGACAAATGTTTGGTGTTGGACATTGGGGGCCGGAGGTAAACTGTCTCGCTGGACAGAGTTAAACCTGCGTGTTTGGACCCTTTTCTGCCATCGGAGGTTGCAGTACCTCCCCGCCGGGGTCGTCCCCCTGGTCGGCGTCGGGAGGAGTTAACGGATTCGTCGGTTCCCTCCCCCTCCGCCTTGGGGCCGCCGCGGGTCTCTTCCCCCTGACCTCCCGCACCTGCCGCCTCCCCACGGCGTACGCGTCGGGGTCGGGTGGTAGTGCCTCCTACCTATGCTGATTTTGCGTATGGGTGAATTCTGGGGGGGCTTGTGTGGCGCATGTTGGACATAATTCACCCATAGGAACTTTATGTCAGTTGCAGTTTCACCTGGGCCCTTATGGTAGAGGGACCCTTGTTTTTCCAGAGAGAGACATGTGCATTTTGCTCTGTCAGGTTGTAAGCTCGAGAGGAGCAGGGAAATAAATGTTCCCAGTTGCTGTTCCAATAACTCCGCCTGCGACTCCTTCTTCCTGGCACCACAGTTAACTAGTACTTAACTTGTTTGACTAGTTCGGGCAGCACTGATGAATGAAGTGGATCAGCTTCTCAGTCCTTGCATCACACCCAACATCATCCTAAACATGCAAATAAAGTAGTGTAGCTAAATGAAATCTTTGATTTAACCCGTGAAGAGTTTTTTCACACATATGCCACAACTGATTTTTTTGCCCAAATTTGGCTCTGTCTTTAAAATGTAATAACTCAGTCATTTCTGAATACTTTTTTACTTTCGACCACTCAAAATTTTCAGTGGCATCAGACCTATCCATACATATATAGTTTTTATTTATTTATTTATTTTTGATACCCTCTATGTACAATAAAAGCAATAATGTGCTTTCAGCAAAAAACAATTATGTGTATATCTATATAAAAAAATTAATTAAAATTGGAATGTTTGATATGAATAATTAGGGCCTTGAATATGTTAAAAAATCACAACAACAGATTTTTTGTGGCATGCACATTTTTTTGACAATGGCAATTTTATGTTAATTACCCCATAACGCGTTTTTTTGTTCAAATATTGACAGACCCTTGGAAGTGTATAATTTCTGAATATTTTTTTTACTTTCAACCACTCAAAATATTCAGTGGCATCAGACCTATCCATGCATATATAGTTTTTTGTATTTATTTATTTTTGAACGTGAATGAACATGAACAACAAACAACTTTTTTTTTTTTCGAACAATTCATGCAAGTCGGCCTCATATGATTTCGTCATACTGATACGCCGCATTTCGAGCAGACATTGGACGCTCTCAGTGGGTGTGTCACAAAGTCCACACTGCTTTCTCTTTCGTGAAGGTCCAGGTGTGGCCTCTGCAGCATGCAAGAAAGCGTTTTGCAAGGTTTTAAAAGCCAAAAAGCTGTCTTGCAGACAAAAAGCTGTTTTATCGACAAAAAGCTGTTTTGCAGAGAAAAAGCTTGTTTTCCAAGGCGAGCCGCATTGGGAAATGCTCTCAAAACACCGCTATCCAATAGGAAGAGGGAGGGGGGGGGGTCAGATTCAAACGCTGGACCAATAGAAACATCAAACTACAACTCCCAGCATTCCCCCAAGCAGAGCCGCCATGTTGGAGTGACGCGCCGCTTACGCGCCGCTGACGCGCCGCTGACGCTGCAACCACAGACACGCATGCTCCGTGCATACATGCACAATTTTGCAAATAACACTTTATTTTGCAAAATAACTTCACCCAGCAATGCACACACACACACACGCACCTATTCTAGCAAGATGGACAGTTTCCATGACGTTCATTTTGCACGATTGGGCGCTCATTGCAAAGACGCTATTAGTTAGGCTGTGTCGCCATCCAGTGGATTGTGGGTGTAAATTCAAAAAAAAAAAAAAAATCCCTCTCTGCTGTTTTTCGACTCGCCACTGAATGGATTGAAGCGGAAATCACGGGAAATGCATGATAAAATATGAGGTTTTCAGTGCATCAAAAAATAGACATTATAATGGGAGTCTATGTGTCAAAACTTGGACTTTTGTAACGTTCTGGAGCATTTTTATTTTGCTCAGAGATGCAACACTTTACAAATGTTGGCATGGTGCCATTTTTTTTGTTTTTCATCTATTTCCAACCTGGGAGACCTTGAAGCAATCAAACGTTTTTTCCCCAAATGCTTTTCTCTTTAAAATAAATCTCACTGTCCAAAATATGGACAATAACTCTTCAAGGGTTAAAATACTATGCTTTTTGTTGTGAACATTCTCAAAACCTGCATTTATGTTCTGATGCAACATATTTTTGTTGCGGTTGCTGTTGCAAGGGGGACCCTTTATAGCGACGCACACAGGGAGAAACGCGTGTCTGCTGCCATAATGTGGACGTTTGAGCAGCTGGTAAGACGTGTCTAGGCTGTCTGCTCCTGTGTGTAACAAAATGCTGAAAATTTGTTCTTTTCAATGTATATTGAATGTGTAAATATTGTAGCGACGGGTATATTGTGTTGCTCCTAGCTGTGGTTTTGGTGTGAGCTATAGGGGGAAGTCGGGTTCAGCATGTTGGTTGGAGCAAGCATTTGGAGGAAAAAGGCGTAGATTAAGAAGAGAAGAAAGCGTTGCTGTTTTACACACGTGTAGCTACGTGCTCCTGCATCTGTAAGTGCTTTTCTATTTATGAAAATAAATGGCTGACTGAATACAGCCATCCTGACGTGCAGTTATTCAGCCGCCATTACAATATTATAAGCATTTGCTGAATTGCTGTGGAGCTGTTTTGGTGACTTTTAGCTGGAAAAAAAAACGTCATTAATATTCCATTTAAGTCTGACGAAAATTCCCCTTTTATGTGACTTGCTGCAGAAGTCAGGGGATGCTGCTGTGTGTGCCCGCTAATATTGTGCCCTCCTTGCCATTGTTCCACAGGTATGTTAATTGCCAAATGTTTCTATGTTTAATATGCACTTGGAGGGATTGCACCATTCACTGTTAAGAGAAAATACACTTTGTTGTGCACTTTATAAAATTTAGAAGTACATTGTCTATGGGGGCTAGAACGCCCGGTGAAGCCTTTATTTTTTTTAATGTTTTATTTTTGTTATTGAAATGTCACTTTAAGAAAATGGATCCTTAAATCTGAACAGTTTTATTATGTTGTACAAACAAACCCGCCCTGCTTTGCACCGCCCGCATCGGGACTCGAACACACGACCTTCGAAAAGGACGGGGAGAGCGCTGACCACACGGCTAAAAGCCCAGACTGTCGACCGCGTGTCCAGCGCAGCTCTTAAGACAGAGGGAGTGAGGTTTACCAACATACACTTGTGCAGCCTCACTAGCTGGCATCCGTTACACTACCACCAGAGGGGGCTAACCAAACCAAGGAGGTTAGCTTTATTTCATTAAATTGTTTTGTTTTTTAGGATTCTTTTTTAGATTAAAATGTATAGTGCCGCTCTTGCTCACCGGGGGGGGGCTTATTTGGAAAAGCCCAAATATGTGAAGTTATTAGAAAATACTCATTTTAAAAATAAAAGACCATTGTAAAAGAATGAATAAGCAATAAAACAAGCTAGCAAGCAAGCAATGACTAGCTAGCGATGACACAAGAGACATGCATTGATTGGCAATGGTCTACAGCCAATCACGACACAGAAAACAATGGGCGGTTCAGACAACCGAGCAGGAGGAAAGACACTGAACTTCCCACAATGCTATTCTTCTTAAAGGGCCAGGCTCGGCCTGTATCAGTGTTCATACGCTGTAAAAAATGAAAAAAAGCACTAAAATATGCAGCAAAACAGCAAACCGCCATAGAGCGAGCACTGATCTGTACTAATATATCTGGATAGCTCATACGTCGCACGCGGCCGTGCAAGCCGCTGAAGCCACAGAGAGGCCATCTTAGCACTCACATGTCGTACGTAGCAGACTACATTGGCACAGCATACATAGTGTACAAAGCAGATGAAGAGGCTAACAGAACATCTATATTTGACATTAAAAAGCGGGGAGATTCTCCCATTCTTTCAAGTAACGCAACCTTCGTCCCTTAAAAACCATTTGATACGTTATTCTGTATCTTTTGGCTATATTAAATGTACTTTTTCCCTTCCAATTCTCATTGCCTTTGGGACAAAATTCTACTGTGCACCCTGGCTCAGCACTCCCCTATAGCAATGATAGTTTTACTCCTCTAGAAAGAGATTTTCATTTGAACTGCATATCCCATCCCTTTTTTCCACTAAAATCCATGGTCATGATCCTTTACTTTTTATTCTTACTTTCATACAATTCACTATGCTCTCGTCTGTACAAAATATGAACCATAAAAGAGACAAGTTTTAAAATCATTTTACATTTTGATGATTTTTTTTGTTAGTGTTATGAAATAGAAATAAGATCTTTTCTGATATAGAAATATATTTGAACAAAAACCACAGGAATAATATGAAATATAATATGTAATAATATATAAACATTGTCTCCTTATGGGGGTTCATTTGAAATTCGGGTAAACAAAAAAAACAAACGTATTTTTTTATATTTTTAAGCAACTGCAAATGATTTAGTAGTCTAGTGGTGGTTGTTTGTTTACATATCCCCCACGGCCCCCCATGTAAAGCCCTTATGACTCAGGTATGGTATGATATCCACAGAATGTTTAAAAATGATCATACCCGAGTCCTTATGATGAAGCTCAAGCACACCTGTTGTGCGAGGTTAGCCTGAAGACTAACCTTGCATTTAGTGTGAGTGGCTAACAAACTAACAACACACTTAACAACTCACAAGTTCTCACATAAGTCATTGTCCGACTAGTGTTTCTTGCGAGTGGTAATATGGCAGCCGTGTGGCTTCACAAGTCATTGACCAATGGTCTATCCAGATATATAATACAGATCAGTGAGAGCGAGGAAACACAGTAATCCAAATGGAATAAAAGTAAAAAATAGTGAAATGCGTACGTTGTTATTGCATCCATTTAAAAACATTTCCCTGTCATGGGCTCAAGAGTAATTCAAGTAGAGTGAAAATGCAGCTAACAGTGACACAAACACCAAACCTCAGAGAAAATGCTTCATTTCACGCTTCACACTCACACTTGTGAACACCACACTCGCCTTCTTTCTGACTAGTGCTGAAAAAAAACAGTGAAAAAGTGTGAAATGAGGAGGATTTTGGTACCAAACTCCAGAACATTTTTTTTTCTTTATGGACAAGGTTGCAACAGTCTCACTCAGACTCTGACTGACTGGGGCCTGCCTGTGAGAAAGTTAAACACCCAGTTACAGAGGGAGGGTGACAGGCCAAGTGTGAGGATCTTATTTGTGAGTTTGTGGGGGCTGACTGTATTAAAAGCAGAGCTATAATCTATAAATAGCATTGTGACATATGTGTCCTGGCCCTGTAGGTGAGAAAGGGCTGTGTGGATGGCAGTGTTGACTGCATCATCCGTGGACTGGTTCTGGCGATATGCAAACTGTAGAGGGTCCACAGTTGCCGGGATGCTCTTTTTGATGTGGGTCATGACTATTCTTTCAAAGCACTTCATTACAATAGGAGTGAGTGCTATAGGGCGATAGTCATTCAAGCAGGTCACGTTGCTCTTCTTGGGTACGGGCACTATGGTGGTGGACTTAAAGCAGGTCGGTACAGATGCTTGTGCAAGCGACAGGTTAAATATGTCAGCAAGCACATCAGCTAGCTCTGATGAGCAAACCCGAAGTGCACGTCCTGAGATGTTGTCTGGGCCTGCTGCTTTTCGTGGGTTTGTTTTGTTCAGAACCCTGCGCACATCAGCTGATGTCACCATGAGAGGTGAGTCCTGTGTGCTCCCCAAGTTCAGCCACCCTCTCTGCTCATCAGGAGTTTGGGTGTCAAAGCGGGCATAGAACTCATTCAGCTCATCTGGAAGTGTGGTTTGGCTGGACGTGGCTACGCTACTCCGCTGTCAATAGTCTGTGATGTGCTGGAGCCCCGCCCACATGCGCCGGGGGTCTGAGGTGGAATAGTAGCCCTCCAGCTTCTGTCTGTACTGTCTTTTGGCCTCTCGTATGGACCTCCTCAGGTCATATCTGGCCTTTTTGTAGTCATCAGCGGTGCCCATGACAAATGCAGTCGAATGAGCACGTAGCTTAGCCCTTACATCACAGTTCATCCACTGTTTTTGGTTAGGGTATTTTCTGTAATACTTGGTGGTGGTAACAGTCTCTATGCATGTGCTAATGTAGCCAGTAACAGCAGAAGCATATTCATCCAAATCAACAGTGCAATCTTCCCTCCCCGCTGCAGTTTTAAACACATCCCAGTTTGTGCAGCCAAAGCAGTCCTGAAGTACTTGATCAGTTTCTTCATTCCACACTTTAACTGCTGTACTTACAGGGGGAGCTTGTTGAAGAAGTTGTCTGTATGTTGGATAAAGGAATATGGAGATGTGGTCGGCCTTTCCAAAGTGTGGTCTTGGAACAGCCTTCAAAGCACCTTTCATGTTGCTGTAGACTTGGTCCAGGATTATTATGTGTTATTATATATGTTATTTTCCCTTGTGGGAAAGCTCACATGCTGGTAATATTTGGGGAGAACAGTCCTGAGGTTACAGTGGTTGAAATCGCCAGATACAGTCATCGGACTGATCACTGGTGGTGTTGAAACATCATACAGAAGAGAGGTGGCGGACCTCATAGCTTGGTGCCGTGATAACAATCTCCTTCTCAATACAGATAAGACTAAAGAGATGATCATCGACCCAAGAACAAGGGAAAAGGAGCTGCATAGACCCCTGTTTATTGATGAGACTGAGGTGGAGAGGGTGAAAACCTTCAAGTTCCTTGGCACACACATCAGCGAGGACCTCACCTGGTCTCACAACACCCAACAAATTATGAAGAAGTCCCAAAGGAGACTGTACTTCCTGAGAAGACTGAGGAAATTTGGCATGTCCACCACAATCCTGAGTTGCTTCTACAGATGCACTATGGAAAGTGTCCTTACCGCCTCCATCACTGTTTGGTACGGTAACTGTACAACACGAGATAGGAAGGCACTCCAGCGGGTGATCAAGACCTCACAGAACATTGTTGGGGCAGCCCTCCCCTCACTGCAAGACATTTATAAAACTAGAGTCCTACGAAGAACACACAACCTCATCAAGGACAGCACACATCCACAACACTCATTATTCACACTCCTACCATCAGGCAGACGCTACAGGAGTTTGAAGTCCAGGACCACAAGGCTGGCAAACAGCTTTTACCCACAGGCCATCAGGCTTCTCAACGAAGCACTCACACACGCCGCACGCAACACACGCACACACTCATAGCACTTTATTTATTTATTTATTTATTTATATTATTTATTTGTATTAATGTATCTTCTGTTGTTGTTGCTTAATGTATTGGTATTTATGTTTCTTATGTTCTTATTCTTTCTTGTGTTTTCTTTCTTTTCTTGGGAGAATGAACAGAATAAGAATTTCATTGCATAGTATAACTGCTGTTTTACCATGCACATGACAATAAAACTCTCTTGAATCTTGAAACAGTCAGACAATCCATCCCAAAGGTCTCATCTGCTAGTCTGCCTGACTCCCCTGTAAAGCACACTTTTGACAACATTGAGCCAATCTCCACTTCTCTTCTTAAAAAAATCAGTCCAACAGTTAAACCCCACCAACTGCCCTCTAGACGTTCTCCCTGCAAGGATAATGAAGGAGGTTCTAGATACCATTAGTCCCACCCTTGTTCTATTTATGAACAGCTGCTTCAGGCTGGGTATTGTCCCCACTGCCCTTAAGCAAGCTGTAGTTAGACCACTTCTTAAAAAAACGAATCTACACCCATCAAGTCTATCCAACTTCCGTACAATCTCATACCTGCCCTTTCTGTCCAAGGTCATGGAGAAACTTATCCTCTCACAACTCCAGTCATATCTGTCTATCCATAATATTGCTAACAAATTTCAATCTGGCTTTAGAACCCGTCACAGCACAGAATCCGCGTTCTTGAAAGTACACAATGACATCCTCACAGCCCTTGACGCCAAAAACTCTGTAGTGCTGGTGCTTTTAGATCTTACAGCTGCTTTTGATACTGTGGACCACTCAGTCTTCATCTCCCGCCTTCAACACTGTGTTGGCCTACGTGGCTCTGTGCTGGAATGGTTCATGTCATATCTCACCAACAGGACTTTTTCAGTAATGATTCATGACTTCTCCTCTGCAACCGCTCCCCTCTCTTCTGGCGTGCCCCAGGGTTCCATCCTTGGGCCTACCTTATTTTCACTCTACATGCAGGTGTAACCCAGGTTAACTGGATGCTCAAAAGTAAAAGCCTGTTAATAAAAACAGCAATAAATACTTTGTATAAAAAAACAATATGAGACAATGTGGTTATAAAATCTGTAAATATGTGTATAATAATCTACAGTATGTTGTTGAAAACCTGTTAAAATGTGAAAAGTATGTAAATTCATTGGTTATTGTAATTTACGTTTGAATTACGGAAATGTGACTTTTATTTTGAAAGGGTAGGTTGCTACGTAACCCATGTGACTAGCTCCATTTCCTGTGCAGAGGAGGGAGAACATTATGCAGTCAGCACATAGTGCGCAGCAGAAGGAGAAGAGCAGGAAACTTTCCAGAAAAATATGAAAACGTGTCTAAATACTATTTTTGTTCTCTGAAGAAAGTGCAAAGAAGGTATTTTTGATTTTCCACCGTGTTCCTGTTTTGGAGATGTTTTATTTTCTCGAACAGGACTTGGCCAATTAGATTGGGTTGAAGAACTACCGAGCTAGATCGACATAAGAGAACATGTGCAGGAGCACGTGCTTGAGATAAAGATGGCGAGCCACCTACGGAACCTGTGAACTGCGCATGCGCCAGGACCAGTTCAGGAGCAACAAGCCCTCTGCTGACCGGTGCATGGTACTACAACTGGTAGGATTATCCATTGTTTCTGCAAAACTGCAGTGGACCAAGGATAACCGCTGGATTGTCCAAGACAATCAAAGGACTAACAAATAGAAAAGAAAGAAAAAGACTTAATTTGGTTATTCAGTCTTTTGCTGAATTATTTTGAATTTGGTACATTGTTCTATTCTTTTGGTATTTTCCTTAATTATTGTGAAAGGGTTATTTGTGCACTAAGTGATTTGTATGTTTGTAAACAAACTAACAAATGGAAATTCCAAAAACTAACTTGAAGGGAACCAGAATAGAACTAAACTTGGTTTACTTTCAACCAAGTAGTTAGTAATTAGAAATGATCAAGAACTAACACGCCCTAAACAAAAGGTTGCAACCGAGTACTAAACCAACAACGGAACTAAACATTAGCCATAATACCAAATATAGTGTTAACATAGTGCTAAACTTAATTCTTTAAACCCAAATAAGGTTTAAGAGAAAAAAGGTAGAAAGGTTTAACTCATCTGGAAGTGTGTGTTATATGTTGTATGTTATATGTGTAAATGTTTCTGTCCATACTTGTATTTTTGTAATTATAAGCCGGCAGTTCAACTTATTCTTGGTCTGTGGTTTTTATGTCTGCTAAGCCAAAAAATTACTCCAGCAGCCGAACCTGTACTGGTCCATCATATCCCCTTGTCCCCTTATCCCTTACCCTGTAAACACCCCACGGGAGTGTTACACTAGCATTGGGTCCAATCATCTCCAGACACAATATCCATTTTAATTTTTATGCCGATGGCGTACAGCTCTACCTACCAGTAATGCTCAGTGACAAGAAGGCACTAGACCCCCCATAGCTGCCTTCATGACATCAGACAATGGCTGTCTCAGAATTTCCTTCATTTAAATCAAGGAAAAACGGAGTACATTGTTTTTACCCCCGATTCACCGCACAGTGAAATAAATTTTGACACCCCACCCCCCCCTTTTGCTCCTGCTTTTAAAAAGCTTGGTGTGTTTTTTGACAACAGTCTAAAGCTCGATAAGCAAGTGAGTTCTGTGGTCAGAGCGAGTTTCTTCCACCTCAGGCTCCTGGCAAAGGTAAAGCCCTTTTTGTCTCGTACAGATCTTGAAAAAGCGATTCATGCTTTCATCAGCTCGAGGTTTGATTATTGTAATGCCCTCTACACTGGAGTGAATCAGTCCCTCCTCCGCAGGCTCCAGTTGGTACAAAACGCAGCTGCTCGCCTTCTTACTAATACCCCAAAATACTCCCATATCCCTCCAGTTCTCCGTTCTCTAGAATCCATTTTAAAGTCCTTTTATTTGCGTTCAAGGCCATTCATGGACTTGCTCCAGCATACTTGGCTGAGCTTTTAGCTGTCCGTCACCACTCCAGGGCCCTGCGCTCTTCTCAACACACAACATTAGAAGTCCCAAGGATGAAATACAAAAAATGGGGGATCGTGCTTTTGCTGCGTTTGCCCCCACACTTTGGAACTCCCTTCCACCTGCGCTATGATCTACCACAGAGTTATCAGTTTTTAAATCTTTTACAAACTCATTTTTTCGACTGGCTTATGACACGTGATGGTTACATGTACTTTAGTTGTCATTCTGTGCCTGTATTTATTTTATTGTTTTAGTTGTTTTTATTCTATCTTATTCCATCTTACCCTGTTCTCATTTGCTATTGCGTGTTTTTACTCTTGTGAAGCACCTTGATGTTGATGTTGTAAGGTGCTATACAAATTAACTCGATTTGAACATTCCCAGGAGCAGCAGCATGAAAGGAAGTGGTGCGGTGTTGATGGTCAAGTCTGGACTCCCACTCTTCTCGGCGCTCCATCGGCGTACTTGCGCCATCCTGGCGTCCATCAAAGTGCCGAGCGTGGGTTGGGGCGGGGCTCCAAAGACTGAAAGAACGCAATCTTTCATCAGGGCTTTTAATTCCGTAAAAGCACTTCTATCGGCTCTGCTAACATGACATCCATCCTCGATGCTGCTACAAAGAGGGTGTGTCAAAGAGCAAGTACAATCATCACACACACTCATGGCCCACCTACACGTTCTGTCATGTGTCCCCCTTAAACCATTCCCCCTGCAACCTGTGTTAACTAGGAACCTTTCCACTGCAGTCCCTGTGGACAGACGTAGACGTCCTGCTGTGCTAGCACGTCTTTCCTCAATTCTTCTGTACCACTCTGCCAGTCACATGACTTCCACGCCCGCTTCCTGCTTCACTTCCTCCTCAAAGCAGCCAATAGCGTCCACAGTGATAAGCTCCTCCTCCTGGGCCTCCTCCTGGCGCACCTGCGGGCAACACACACACAGCTCATCAATTGTGCCATCCAAGTCATGTGACCTGCTAGTCACCTGACGTTTGTGCTTAGCAGACTTCATGTGCTCCACCAACTTCCTGGGAGACTTGAAGTGACGCGTGCACGCCGCACAGAAGGGCCGCGAGTCCCGCTTACACACCTGCACACACGCACGCATGGATACACACACACACACCTCCACATGACCATGATGATGTCATCACCCACTTTGTGTTGTCTGCTGCGTCGGTGGAGGATGATGTCACCGGTGAAGTGCGTCTGACACGTGTCACACCAGCGCCGCCGCCTGGGGGACACATGCTGCGGGTGGGCGTGGCCTAACAGCGACGTGTGTGTGTGTGTGTTCGAGTTCCTACCTTCCCAGTAGAGCGTGTGCGCTGACACCGATGGACCGTGTGATCGCCTTCACTTTGGTCATGTGATCTGAACCTGTCATGTGCACCTCAAATGCCTCACACACACACATACATACATACACACACACTGTCAATGTCATGTTTTGTGTCACGTGACGCAAGGAAGCACGTCCTCACCTGCATGGAGGAAAAGGTGACGCCGCACACGTGACAGCGGAGCCTGTCGTCCATTTTGTCCCTGCGTGCGAACTCCCGACAGTCGCTGCTCTGCTGGATGGTGACCTTTAGCGAACCCGCGCTGTGGAGCTGGCACAAACACACACTCAGCATCACCATTCATCAATCTGCTAAACTAGCCTAGCACAGCTGACCTCCGCGGTCCTGTTGGCGTCACAGAGCTCTGCTGCCCCCTGGTGGTCACAAGGATGACCTCCATCTAACAACACAGTAAATAAGTCAGCAAACTGAAGCGAAAACTTTTTTTTTAATCAAAGCGACACCCGCAGCAGCACGCTCACGTCCGGCTTCATCACGTGACCCGGCGGGCTCGTCTCCATTGGTCGGCCCCGCAGCCTCCTCGGCGCTGTTGGGGCGCAAACAAAAGTAGTCGATGAAACATTTTGACAGTAGGAAATGATGAAATGACGAATAGTCTGCTTCTGCGATCGTCCTTTCCATGTTTTACCTGCTTGACATCTTGCCCATCGCACCGAGCAGCGCTGCAGCTGTCAATACGTTCCTTTTAAACCACTACTGCTTTTCATTTCCACCGTGAAATAATCTTACACCCAAGCCGAAACACGTCCAACCTCCCCTAGCTTCCGAATAAGTGTCGATGAAGTAACAGTGTCTGGTGTCATGTGTCATAAACAAAGAAAAGGTTTCATTTGTGTGTTTTTCCTCACAGGGTCTCGGCTCAGCTTGACATCAGGACACGGACGTCTACGCCAACACTCCACCTAGAGCACGTTGAACCCGCTTCGCCTGGATAGTTGATACTAACAGTACGAACACATAGAAGAAATGGACAATAACTCCAAACACGATGAAGTTAGCGCACCTTATCGGCCGGCTGAAGCTAATGCTATCAAGTAACAAGGCTAGTGGAGTCGTGTGCCTCCGTCGCCCCCTGCCGGCCGGGAGGATAAAGTCATTGTCCGAGAAGTGTTTGTCCGCATTGACTCTTCATTTGTTTTTTCCCCATATCTATTAGGGCTTTATTAACTCTTAAAGGTATACATGCTGCATGTAAAGACAATTTGGTAGATAGTATGTGTCTTTTTTTAAATCAACTTTATTAATGCCTTGCAAGTTACACTAACAGTGCATCAAACATGGGCATTAACAAATAACAGTTGGATAACAAAAAACACATCAAATAAATCACACAGAAATCGAGATTAAATAAATAAAAACGTAAGAGAAAAGTGATAAATAAATAAATAAAAAGTAATAAAGATAATAATAATAGTAATTAAAGTAAGATACACGAGGGGACATAAGCAATGAAAATTAAACAGAATTAAGGATATTGAAGTGGGAGCACAGATTTATAGTCTTGATAGCTTTCTTGTTATTAGCAGAGGATATCGATTTGAGGTACAGCTTCAGTTCTTTCATGAAAACATAAAAAAGGGGTTTCACTTTGGCAAATTTACATTTGTGGATGTAGAATTTTGCAAGAATTAAAATGAGATGAATTAGAAAATATTCTTTGTCAGCTGGAGCATCAATCTTTGCAAAGCCAAAAAGGACATTTTGCAGGAGGAGCTCAAAATCCCAGCAGATATGATCTAGAATAAAACATCTACAAACATCTTGCCATAGTTTACTAGTATAGTCACATTTCCAAAACAGATGAACAACAGTCTCAGTATGGGAGTCACAAAAAGCACATTTCAAAACTAAATCAGCATACTTGAATTTGATAAAGAAGGATTTAACTGGATAACATCGGTGGATCATTTTAAATGGTACTTCTTTCAATGTTTGAGGAAGAGAGCAGATGTTTTCCCAACACAAGTTATTAACACGACTGTTCCAGTGAGTTATGACAGGAGAAACAGAAACAATATTTCTTTGGAAAGTTGTTCTTCCTTCCAGACGGGTTGAAGCATATTTGACCAACTGGTGAATCCGTTACGACAGTAAAGGGAGCATCAAGTATATTAACAGACATACTACTTTTGAACAACATGAGTACACCAGATGGAATACTATAGCATTCTGTTTGGGAGTTCTAGGTATACCATGATATTGAAGACACTCTTCATAGGAAAACAAGACACCATTGGCGTTGAATAGCTGCCTTACTCAAATAATATTATTGTATTGTATTGTATTGTATTGTATTTGTACTTTATTTATCCCACAGCGGGGAAATTGACTTGTTACAGCAGCAAGCAAGATACGCAAGTAAAGAATACATAGTGACTACAACATGGTTCAGGTGGTGCAGGTGTTGTAGAGCCTGACAGCGGTCGGTATGAAGGACCTGCGGAACCTCTCCTTCTTACACCGTGGGTGTAACAGTTGTAACTGTTAAACCCCTCCCCAAAGAATATGGATGTGTTCTTGTAAAGTATATCCTTGTTATTCCATATAGACTCCCCTTCTTGAGTGCTTTAGTGACGTCAAGGTCTGGTTGGCTCAACATTTTCTAAAGCTCAATGAGGGGAAGACAGAAGTTATCATCCTTAATAATAATGACCCCCACTTGGACTTGTGTCCCATGAAAAACCATGTCAGTTCCACAGCCACCAGCCTTGGCGTCATCATTGATAGTGATTTTAAACTTAATAAACAAATCAATGCCGTAGTAAAATCTTGTTTTTATCATCTTCGGCTTTTATCCAAAGTCAAATCATTTTTATCATTGCAACATTTCGAACAAGCCATGCACGCTTTTATCTCGTCACGTCTTTACTCGGGAATAAGCCATAAATGACTCTCTCGCTTACACTTAGTCCAGAACTCTGCAGCAAGGCTTTTAACAGCAACCAAAAAGAGCGAGCATATTACCCCAATTTTAGCCTCCTTGCACTGGTTGCCTGTGCGTTTTAGGATTGATTTTAAGATTTTATTGTTTGTTTTTAAAGCTTTGAATGGGCTGGCCCCTCAGTACATCTCGGACCTCATCCAAATCTACACTCCAGCGTGCACTTTGAGGTCCGAAGGCCAGCTCCAACTGGTGGTGCCTAAGACCAGACTTAAGACCAGGGGAGACCGGGCCTTTTCTGTAGTCGGCCCAAAGCTGTGGAACACTCTCCCCCCTCAGGTAAAAACAGCCCCCACAATTGCAAGCTTTAAGTCTCGTCTTAAAACCCACTTTTATTCTCTGGCTTTTAACTCGGCGTGAGTCGTGTGGTCCTCTGTGTCTTTTATTCTTTTTTAAGTTTTTATTGGTTCTATTTATTTTAGTTTTTTAAATTAAATTTACTTATTTATTTTTTACCTACTTCTTGGACTTTTGGCTTTTATTGTTTTGATTTCTTGTTTTAAATATTTTATTGTTTCTTTGTTTCTATTTGATCTTTTAGTTTTTATTGTGGTCATTTTTACTTATTATTTCCATTTACATTCCTTTATTTACTTATTATTTATGGTTTTGCTAGTCTGTGCAGCACTTTGGAAACAGTGTTTATAAAATGCGCTATATAAATAAAGTGGATTAGAGTATCAGTAGTGTTTGTATATCATAGACCATGCAAGCAGAACTTGTTTATGGAAGCTGGGGAGATGAATGGGGGGGTTCTTTGTTATAGTTACACACTAAAAGCAATTTGAGAGCACCAATTTTAGAAAAAATATAATTGGAGAAACAGTTTCATATTGTGTTTGTTTTTTTCAAGAATTGTTTGATCCAATTGATCTTAAAGGTATTATTTAGAGAAACAAAGTCCAAGAACTTAAGCCCCCCCTTCTCATATGTGTTTATGACCACACATTTTATGTAATGCGTCTTATTTTTCCATCAAAAGTTGAACAACATCTGTGAACATGTAGTGAGAGGGCAGCATAAGTACGTCGAGATATTCCTACGCCTTCCGCCTCTTGAAGACACATCTCCTAGGAGCCACAGAGTCAACCTTTTCTGATCTTTTCTAGAATTGGGATCAAATTGAAAGCATTACTGGCTTTCTGATCTTTCGTGATGGAAATTCCTAAATATATGGCAGTTTCTTTGACAGCGATGTTCGCTATTGGGCGAGCAGTCGAGTCTTTTACTGCCATGAACTCACACTTGTTTCCATTCAAGTGGAGACCAGAAGCTTTAGGGAACACATGAATCATATTTAGAGCAGGAGGTCTTGGAGGAGACTCTTTCAAAAGGTGGTTGTTGACTAACAGAGTTGTCTTTCTGCTGCAGTGATGCCTTTCAGAAAGCTCCATCTAACCTGGAGCTAAAAGCAGACAGAGATGGGGGGGATAGAACAACCTTGCCCAATTCCTCGTTTGATGTCCAAGCGTGGGGTCATGCCGGAGCTCATTTGAATAGAGCAGTTAGTATTTGCATGTAACATTCCAATCGCTTGGCTAAAAACGGCCCAAAAGCAAATGTTTTCAAAGCACTAAAAATAAAGTGGAATCCAACAGAACGCTTGTTTTCCATTTCCCTTCATTTGACTTTCATTGCTTTTTCTTGGAATGTTAGGACTTTATTGCCCACAACATAATGATTTGATTCTCCTCACAGCCAAAATGACATCTGTTTTTTTTATATTTCAGGCTTATGCATGTTTTCTTCCTGAGAATATTGTGACTTTATTCCCGTAAAACGACTACTTTTCCTTGTGATTTATGGCTTCATTCTCTTCAGGACACCATTGTTCCCAACCTAATTTTCCAAAATGTTCACCTTCATTCTTTGCTTTGTTCCTCATGATATTATGCAGCTGGGATAGACTCCAGCTTACGCCAGCGACCCTAATGAGCAGCACAGAACATGGATAATATGAACTTCAGAACATTTTCCATCCAGCCATCTTCTATGCTGCTTCTCCTCATTAGGGTGGCAGGGGTATGCTGGAGCCTATCCCAACTGACTTGGGGCGACAGGCGGGGTACACCCTGGCCTGGTGTCCAGCCAATGGCAGGGCACATATAGACAAACACTCACATTCATACCTATGGACAATTTAGAGTCTCCAATGAAGCTAACATGCATGTTTTTGGAATGTGGGAGGAAACCGGAGTACCCAGAAAACCCCCCCACACACACGGGGAGAACATGCAAACTCCACACAGAAATGCCCAACAGAGATTGGAACCCAGGTCTTCCCATCTCCTGACTGTTCCTGGGGGGCCAACATGCTAACCACTAGACAACCATGCGGCCCATGCTCTTCTAAAAATGATGTTTCGTCAAATTAGGACTCTCATAAAATGACATTTTTGCCCACAAGATGGCATGATATCATGATATTATGACTTGATATCATGATATTATGACTTGATATGATGTCTTTTCCTTGTGATATTGTGACTTTTCGAAATGACTGCTGGTTTTTTTCCATTTTGCTGTTCTTTTCTTGTTGAATTGTATTTTTCAAAAATGGCCCCCGGGCTGCGCGTTGGACACCCCTGACTCAAGTCTCTTTGGCAATGCTGGTCGCCCCTCCCCCACACGTGCGTGTGTACTCGCTGGCCTGCAACGAGAAGACGGCGCGTGACATTGAGGTCATATTACGTGCCGTGCTGGCGTCGTGACGTCACACACACCACGTCAATCAGGTCACAGCCTTGTTCATCAGTGCCAGGTCACGTGACAGGCGAGGCATCTTTGACTGACATTGAGCAGGTAACGTCGCTGACGTCACGTGGTCGAAGCGGGAGAGTGGGACTTGTTACTTGTTAACCGAGCATGCGGATACGTATGAACATGTTGGTGACGTCACGGCCACAATATTAGAAACAGCTGTTGAATGTCTACGTGTGTGTAAACGCGCGCATGCGCGTTGCAGCGCGCGCGTCTTCGCTTCGTTAACTAGCAACAAGCAGAGCCGGACGCTCGTGCTCGTGCTCGTGCTCGCGGTCCCGTTCCCGCGCGACTCCCTGTCTTGTCCTCCGCCTCGGGACCGCGCGTGAGCATCAAGGACAGGCGCGAGCGAGCTCGCGAGCATCATCGGGTCATTCGCGCGCAGACAAGAAGGGTAAGTCAAGGTGTGCGTGGGCGCGCGTGTGTGTGTCTGATGTCGATGTTGTTGTCGCGTGCAGCGCGGGAATCAACAGGACGGAGCGCGCGAGAGGAGCCAGCATGTCAGCGCGGTTGTGACGCGGACGACGAAGGAGGAGAAGAAGAAGATGATTGACGACATTGAAGCAGCAAAGCAGATGATCAACCTGTGACGTCACAACCAACAAGCAGCCGTTTGGACTTTTATTTTGAAAGCAGCGTCTTAAAGAGTAAGTCTCAGCTTTTATTGTTTCAACACCTTCTCCCACAATGACGGCACGGACGCTAACCACGTACCCGCGGCGCCCCCCAGTGGAGGTGCGCGGTGCGCTGCTGCTGGCGGTGCTGCACTGCAGCTCGGTGGCGTTGTGCGGCTGCGAGCCGCGGCTGGTCAACGTGGGCGCCGTGCTGAGCCAGAAGCGCTACGAGCAGGTGTTCAAGGAGGCCGTCAGCCACGCCAACGCCCTCTACGGCCGCGACAAGTTCAAGATGAACGCCATCTCCGTCACGCACAAGCCCAACGCCATCCAGATGGCGCTGTCCGTCTGCGAGGACCTCATCTACAACCAGGTGACCTCATCCTGTCAATCACCCTCAGCTCCGCCAGAAGGCCAACATGGCGTCCGTCAGATTAACACAGCATTAATCCACACCGGGATTAAACACGCACGCACACACACATCAAAGATGGCGTGTTGTCGTGCTGCAGGTGTACGCCATCCTGGTGAGCCACCCGCCTCAGTCCAACGACCACCTGACACCCACGCCCGTCTCCTACACGGCGGGCTTCTACCGCATCCCCGTGGTGGGCCTGACCACGCGCATGTCCATCTACTCCGACAAGGTGATGCCCGCCCGCCATCTTGCATGCGCCTGCCGTGCTAGCGTGCTCACGTGACCTCCTCGTTTCCCTCAGAGCATCCACCTGTCCTTCCTGAGGACGGTGCCGCCGTACTCGCACCAGGCCAACGTCTGGTTCGACCTGATGCGGGAGTTCAGGTGGAACCACATCATCCTCATCGTCAGTGACGACCACGAAGGGCGAGCGGCGCAGAAGAGACTGGAAACGCTGCTGGAGGAGAAGGAGACTAAAGTGAGCACACGCACACGCACACGCCTCTTTGTGAGGACATTGCGTCCATCATGTCCATGTCCCAGAGACAACCCCCCTTTGTCCTCACAAAGACAGTCGCATTCATCCTCATCCTCCTCGTCTTCCACCGCTTTCGTCTTTTCTTTGTGTGTCAACATCATGTGACTCAGGCGCTGTTGCTAACGACTTCCTGCTCCTCACCAACAGAGACGTTTAAGCGAGACGTTAGCTGCGCGACAACTGGAACACCCCTGCAGCTGTCGCCCCCCCTCCCCCTCCGGCACCCGTTAGCATTTGTTAGCAAGTGAGAGCAACCTATCATCATGTTGACTTGTTTGCTACGAGTGTGGCTTCGCTTCGGCCCGCCGCCATGCTAACATGAGTCGCGCCACTGCGGAGGAAAGCAGACGCCCCTTTTTTAGCATCCGAGCGGACAACGGCTTGTTGAATGTTTGATCAGAGAGGCAGCACATGAATGTTTGCTAACAGATCGCTAACAGACCAGCTGCTAACATGCTAGCAAACGACGAAGAGCAACCAAGCCAACATGCGTAACCAACTATCCAGCAAGCACCTAAAGTCACTGGTGGCAATCAGTGTCAACTGCCAAAGTGCTAACTCTGGATGAGTTTTCACAATAAAAGCCTGGTGTCCCAAATACAGGCCATGCAGAGCGAGTGCTGGGATGTAAATTTAATGAGAACCACCGCTGGAGCAGACAAACGAGGACTAATGGGACACGGTGCCGCCACACTAGCTTAGCGTCACAGCTACTTTGTAGGCCACCACTGGGCTGAGTTAGCGTGTTGATTATTTCTAGCCCACTAAGCACCCATCTAGCTTCCTCTGCTTAGTCGGGTCTCGGGGGCAGCAGCCTAAGCAGGGAAGCCCAGACTTCCCCGTCCCTCCCTGGCTGTTACATCCAGCTCCTCCCGGTGGAGCTCGAGGCGTTCCCAGGCCAGTTGAGAGACAGAGCCTCTCCAACGTGTCCTGGGTCGTCCCCGAAGCCTCCTACCAGCCGGACGTGCCGGGAGGCATCCTGACCAGACGCCCTAACCCCTAACCCCCAACCCTCTCAATGCGGAGCAGCAGCGCCTCTATGCCGAGTTTGTCCCGGATGACAGTACTGTTGTCCTTCCAGTCCACTCCGTACCCAAAGCTCATGACCACAGGTGAGGGTAGGAACGTGAATCAGCTGTAGACGCCGCACCAACCCGCCTGTCCATCTCGCGTTCCATCCTTCCCTCACTGGTGAACAGGACCCCAAGGTACTTCAGCTCCGCGACACGGGGCCGCTAACCATGCACGCAGATATCTGCTACAAGGGAGTTTAATGTTTGCTAACATCGGCAGTGGACTCAGGGCTAACAGCTAGCAGATCAGCCTGTAGCTGCCGTGTGAAGCGAGGCTAAGCTATGTTTATTCTTCAGCTAGCGACAAACAAGTCTTCGCTTTCCACGTTTGAATTCAGAAAAGAAAGACTTCCTGAAAGTAAACATGTCATTCGTTTCCTTGAGCGGAGAAAGCACAAGTTGAGTGGGCGGAGTCAGGCTTGCGTGGGCGGAGCCGGGCACAGTGCTGTGTTTGCAGGTTGTTTGTTGTTCTCTGACTGTTGTGTCGTTCTGTCTCTGTGTCACATGACCATCATCAGACTAAAATCAGGAACTATGAAAACGTGGACCACCACAACTTTGACTTCAGGAGAACGCCTAAGGTATAACCTTGCATGGTCACGCCCACGATGCACGCCGCCCAACCGGCCTGGTGATGCCGAGCCCCGCCCACCCAGATCCAAGATAGACTGTTATCCTGGTGGCCGCCATCTTTCCTTTCTGTTGTCATGACTCGTGGGAATGTTAGCAAAGGACAGACGACACCACCCCCGCCCCTAGTCCCACCTCCCCCCATGTGAGGGTTGCATGCGGGGACTGGGTCAGTGGGCGGGACAGACCCACCCACTCCTCTGCCCCCCCCCCACCCCCACGCCACTCGAGTCTTTTCTTTGATTTGCGGTTGCATCAGCGCTCTCTCAACGTGCACGTCCCTGATTGGTTGGTTGGACTCTTGCATGTGCCACTTTTGTCCCGCCCTCCATTTTATGCCCCCCCCCACACTGGGGCGAGAGGGAGCATGGTCGGGGGCGTGGTTGTCGGGAGGGGAGGGCGCGTGGCCCGCGTGCAAGCTAACACGGCGTGTCCTATGATGTGTGCTGTCCCCTGTGTTGGACGTCCAGGCCGAGAAGGTCCTGCTGTTCAATCAGGACACCAACCTGACCTCTCTGCTGCTGGAGGCCAAGGACCTGGAGGCCCGAGTCATCATCCTGTCTGCCAGGTCAGTCACAAGTCACACGACTAGCCGCTTATGCTAGCTAGCGGTTTGCTGACGAAGTCTTAACACGTCTTTAGCGAGGACGAAGCAGCAGGTGTTTACAAAGCAGCTCGGCAGCTCAACATGACGGGTTCTGGTTACGTTTGGATCGTCGGTGAGAGAGAAATGACCGGAAAAGCTTTGAGTGAAGCTCCAGACGGTACGTCAGCCTCGTCTTCCTCCCTGTCCTTCTCTTTTGTCTGTCTCGTTTCACCGCTCCGCTTCCAACTGTCCATCTGCCCACATGTCCACACACGGACAGATAGAAGACCATATCGATTCAGGTGAAACTTTCCAGCAATTAGACAGTCTCAGTGGCCTTAATGCCCACACAGCTGACACTAACCTGTTACATTAGCATGTGTACTGTTAGCATTTAGCTACGTTACCATGACAGTCAAAGGGTTAGCATTTAGCAGCATTATCATGCGGATGTTACGCAGTTGTAGAGTTAGCATTTAAATACATTAGCATGTGGATGTTAAACAGCTTTAGGGTTAGCATTTAGCTATGTTAGCATGTGGATGTTCACAGCTGTAGGGTTAGCTTTTAGCTACATTTGCATGTGGATGTGAACACCTGTAGGGTTAGCATGTACCAACATTAGCATGTGGTTTTAAACAGCTGCAGGGTTAGCATTTAGTTATGTTAGTATGTAGAGTTTAACAGCCGTAGGGTTAGCATCTAGCTACATTAGTATGTGGATGTTAACAGCTGTAGGGTTAGGTTTTAGCTATGTTAGCATGTGGTGTTAAACAGCTATAAGGTTATCATTTAGCTACATTAGCATGTGGATGGTATGCAGCTGTAAGGTTAGCATTTAGCTACATTCGAATGTGGATGGTATGCGGCTGTAAGGTTAGCATTTAGCTACATTAGGATGTGGATGGTATGCGGCTGAAAGGTTAGTATTTAGCTACATCAGCATGTGGATGGTATACGGCTGTAAGGGTAGCATTCAGCTCCATTAGCATGTGGGTGTTATGCTTCTAGTAGGTGATGTTGTTAAAGTGGCAGTGTTACGTGTAGTGTTTGTGTGTAGCGGGTGGTTGCTATGGGTTACATGTGCCATTGTATGTAAAACATTGATGGAAACATGGCGGCTCTGATGCAGGAAGCTAATGGTGGTTAGCGCTAATTAGCTTCTTAGCGGCGTGTGGTTGAACATTTAAACATGTCAGCCATGTTTAAAGCTTTCATTGTTGCTGGGGGTGTAACTATTCATTTTCACATCATTCTGTGAGTTAGCATATGTTTGTATATTATTAGTATGCTGTTAGCATCCATACATTTTATTTTATTGTCAGTCATTTTGAAATGTAACATTTATTTTTGATTAGAATGCATCATGTCAGCTGGAGGTCGAGTGTCGTACGTTCCATGACTGGTACACGTAGAACATATGTATTATACATCATACTTACGTATTTATGTCCTACATGATGAATGTTTGCACCCCTGCTAGCTAGCGTGTGCTTTTCAATGTGCTAACATCTTTTGTTTGTTTCTTTAGCATCTTTCCTCACGCCGCCCGTCTTGTCGTGTTAGACCGGCGAGGGTTGGGGGTGGGTGGTGTGGGAGGGTCATGTTTGAGGTGGGGGGGCAGACAGACAGCTAGCGTTGCTACGCTAACATGAGGTGGACTGACTGGTAAGACGCTTGATTATTTACACACTGCCATTGGTCCGCCCAGACCCCGCCCACTGCACCTTGGGCGGAGTCAATCAGCAGATCAGCCAATAGTCAGTAGATCAGCCAATAGTGAAGTCACATGACATCCCATGATGTCATGTGACTTCATGGCTCAAGTCACAAGTCGCAGCCGTTTGTGTCTGCAGGAGGTTCTGGCCTTCCACCCTTTCACAGTAAAAGCTTCATCAGCAGGGCTGCCAATCACAACATGTCTCACATGCGCACATGCACACGCACACACACACACACACACACACACACACGCCATGCCACAGTAAAACTAAAAACAATATAAATAAAACACAATGAGAAGTCAGGTGACCTTGCTGACGCATGAAGGACACCCATGCTAGCTGAGCTGCTGCCTGCTGGCATTGTTAGCATTCCTCATTCCTCAGCTCAGCGACAACACGACAATGCTAGCACTTATCCAGTCAGCAGGAATGCTAACAGTGTTAGCTAACAGCTGTGAAGAGGAAGTAGAACAAACGGTTGTGAACTCCCAGCATGCCTCCAATGTGTGACCTTCAATGACATTGAAGCATAATTGACCGTGTCGGCTTAATGACCTTTGGAGCGTGCGTGTGACTTGGACACGTGGTAGCACTGTTTAACGTTTGCGGCTGCGTGCAGGCCTGCTGGGTCTGCAGCTGATTAATGGTAAGAACGAGTCGGCCCACATCACGGATGCCGTGGCGGTGGTGGCGCAGTCGCTGCAGGAGCTCTTCGAGAAGGAGAACATCACGGAGCCGCCGCGAGGCTGCGTGGGAAACACCAACATCTGGAGGACGGGACCCCTCTTCAAAAGGTCAGCCATGCCTTGGACGGTTGATGTGACCTTTGGCAACATGTCATCAAAGTCTCGTGGGCCTCGTCAGGGTGCTGATGTCATCAAAATATCCCGACGGCCTGACTGGACGAATCGAGTTCAACGACGATGGCGACCGACGCTTCGCAACCTACAGCATCCTCAACTACCTCCAGAAACCCGGACGCCTCGTCCCTGTTGGGATCTTCAACGGATCTCAGGTACACACAGCTATCATACCTGCTAACTATCATACCGGCTAACTATCACACCTGCAAACTATAATACCTGCTAACTATCACACCTGCTAACTATCATACCGGCTAACTATCACACCTGCTAACTATCATACCGGCTAACTATCACACCTGCTAACTATCACACCTGCTAACTATCATGCCTGCTAACTATCACACCTGCTAACTATCATACCGGCTAACTATCACACCTGCTAACTATCATACCTGCTAACTATCATACCGGCTAACTATCACACCTGCTAACTATCACACCTGCTAACTATCATACCGGCTAACTATCACACCTGCAAACTATAATACCTGCTAACTATCACACCTGCTAACTATCACACCTGCTAACAATCACACCTGCTAACTATCATACCGGCTAACTATCACACCTGCTAACTATCATACCGGCTAACTATCACACCTGCTAACTATCACACCTGCTAACTATCATACCGGCTAACTATTACACCTGCAAACTATCACACCTGCTAACTATCACACCTGCTAACTATCACACCTGCTAACTATCATACCTGCTAACAATCACACCTGCTAACTATCATACCGGCTAACTATCACACCTGCTAACTATCACACCTGCTAACTATCATACCGGCTAACTATCACACCTGCAAACTATAATACCTGCTAACTATCACACCTGCTAACTATCACACCTGCTAACTATCATACCTGCTAACAATCACACCTGCTAACTATCATACCGGCTAACTATCACACCTGCTAACAATCACACCTGCTAACTATCATACCGGCTAACTATCACACTTGCTAACTATCACACCTGCTAACTATCACACCTGCTAACTATCATACCGGCTAACTATCACACCTGCTAACTATCACACCTGCTAACTATCATACCGGCTAACTATCACACCTGCAAACTATAATACCTGCTAACTATCACACCTGCTAACTATCACACCTGCCAACTATCATACCTGCTAACAATCACACCTGCTAACTATCACACCTGCTAACTATCATACCGGCTAACTATTACACCTGCAAACTATAATACCTGCTAACTATCACACCTGCTAACTATCACACCTGCTAACTATCATACCGGCTAACTATAATACCTGCTAACTATCACACCTGCTAACTATCATACCTGCTAACAATCACACCTGCTAACTATCATACCGGCTAACTATCATACCGGCTAACTATCACACCTGCTAACTATCACACCTGCTAACTATCACACCTGCAAACTATAATACCTGCTAACTATCACACCTGCTAACTATCACACCTGCTAACAATCACACCTGCTAACTATCACACCTGCTAACTATCACACCTGCTAACTATCATACCTGCTAACAATCACACCTGCTAACTATCATACCGGCTAACTATCACACCTGCTAACTATCACACCTGCTAACTATCATACCTGCTAACAATCACACCTGCTAACTATCATACCGGCTAACTATCACACCTGCTAACTATCATACCGGCTAACTATCACACCTGCTAACTATCACACCTGCTAACTATCATACCGGCTAACTATCACACCTGCAAACTATAATACCTGCTAACTATCACACCTGCTAACTATCACACCTGCTAACTATAATACCTGCTAACTATCACACCTGCTAACTATCACACCTGCTAACTATCATACCGGCTAACTATCACACCTGCAAACTATAATACCTGCTAACTATCACACCTGCTAACTATCACACCTGCAAACTATAATACCTGCTAACAATCACACCTGCTAACTATCATACCGGCTAACTATCACACCTGCTAACTATCATACCTGCTAACTATCATACCTGCTAACAATCACACCTGCTAACTGGTGTGTGTGTGTCAGGTGGTGATGAACCCCCAGAGGAAGATCATCTGGCCTGGTGGGGAGACTGAGAGGCCAATCGGTTATCAGATGTCAACCAAACTGAAGGTTGGCAACAAAACTGCTCTCTTATTGCTTGGCACAGCTGCAACCATGCGTGTGTGTGTGTGTGTGTGTGCATGTGTGTGTAGATTGTGACCATCCACCAGGAGCCTTTTGTGTATGTGAAGCCAACAAAGGCTGACGGCACGTGCAAAGAGGAGTACTCCGTCAATGGTGTCCTCATCAAGAAGGTCATCTGCACTGGACCCAACGGGACCATCCCAGGTGAGAATAAGCAGCCCAGCAGGTGTGACCTTATGTGCACATACGTGTGTGTGTGTGTGTGTGTGTGTGTTGCAGGGCAGCCCATAGTTCCCCAGTGTTGCTATGGTTTCTGCATCGACCTTCTCATCAAGCTCGCTATGAGCATGAACTTTACCTACGAGGTCCACCTGGTGGCTGACGGAAAATTTGGCACCCAAGAGCGAGTAAGTGGACTCCCAGCATGCACCTGTGCCTGACCGGCAGGTGGTATCATTCCGCTCATGCTCACCTTTCATCACAACACAGCACCTGTCAGTGATCATTGGCTGGAGGTCGTCACATGGTTGTCTAGATGCTTGTGTCCACCTTACTGTGATATCACAGCGATATCACTGTGATATCGCCGATGTCGCCTTCCTCCAGCTCACCCGAATCATTCATCACCCTTGTTACCATGACGACCGTCCCTCCATCTCGCATGTTGTCACCTCTGCGCCGAGCGTCACGTGACCCGCAGCGTGCCCTAACGAGGCTCCGCCCGCCAGGTGAACAACAGCAACAAAAAGGAGTGGAATGGCATGATGGGGGAGCTGCTGGGGGGTCTGGCCGACATGATCGTGGCCCCGCTCACCATCAACAACGAGCGTGCTCAGTACATCGAGTTCTCCAAGCCCTTCAAATATCAGGGCCTCACCATCCTGGTGAAGAAGGTGAGCATGGTGTAGCATGTCACGTGACCTTGTTTGGGGGGCCCGCTACCTGAATGACCGCATGTGTGCAGGAAATCCCCCGCAGCACTCTGGACTCGTTCATGCAGCCGTTCCAAAGCACGCTGTGGCTCTTAGTGGGCCTGTCGGTCCACGTGGTGGCAGTGATGCTCTACCTATTAGACCGCTTCAGGTGAGCACACATGCGTGTGTCATGTGACGCGTCCCGGCCAACGTGCTAACATGCTGCGTGTGTGCACGTGCAGCCCGTTTGGAAGGTTTAAAGTCAACAGCGAAGAGGAGGAAGAAGACGCCCTCACCCTTTCCTCGGCCATGTGGTTCTCGTGGGGAGTCTTGCTCAACTCTGGGATCGGAGAAGGTGAGTGATGTCACCTGTGGAGGGCGCGTCCTCATGTCCGCTGCCTCACGTCTGTCTTCCTTGTCGCAGGAGCCCCGCGCAGTTTCTCAGCGAGGATTCTGGGAATGGTGTGGGCGGGATTTGCCATGATCATCGTGGCCTCGTACACCGCCAACCTGGCGGCCTTCCTGGTGCTGGACCGGCCTGAGGAGCGCATCACTGGCATCAACGACCCCAGGGTGAATCCTCACGCCATCATCACATCATCCTCAGGTTATCACCACCATGCCAACATCCTCATGCATCACATCATCTTCATGCATCATCCTCATCTTCATGCATCATCCTCATCTTCATGCATCATCCTCATCTTCATGCATCATCATCATCTTCATGCATCATCCTCATCTTCATGCATCATCCTCATCTTCATGCATCATCATCTTCATGCATCATCCTCATCTTCATGCATCATCCTCATCTTCATGCATCATCATCATCTTCATGCATCATCCTCATCTTCATGCATCATCCTCATCTTCATGCATCATCATCATCTTCATGCATCATCCTCATCTTCATGCATCATCCTCATCTTCATGCATCATCCTCATCTTCATGCATCATCCTCATCTTCATGCATCACATCATCTTCATACATCATCCTCATCTTCATGCATCATCCTCATCTTCATGCATCACATCATCTTCATGCATCATCCTCATCTTCATGCATCACATCATCTTCATGCATCATCCTCATCTTCATGCATCACATCATCTTCATACATCATCCTCATCTTCATGCATCATCCTCATCTTCATGCATCACATCATCTTCATGCATCATCCTCATCTTCATGCATCATCCTCATCTTCATGCATCATCCTCATCTTCATGCATCACATCATCTTCATGCATCACATCATCTTCATGCATCATCCTCATCTTCATGCATCATCCTCATCTTCATGCATCATCCTCATCTTCATGCATCACATCATCTTCATGCATCATCCTCATCTTCATGCATCATCCTCATCTTCATGCATCACATCATCTTCATGCATCATCCTCATCTTCATGCATCACATCATCTTCATGCATCATCATCATCTTCATGCATCACATCATCTTCATGCATCATCCTCATCTTCATGCATCACATCATCTTCATGCATCATCCTCATCTTCATGCATCACATCATCTTCATGCATCATCCTCATCTTCATGCATCATCATCATCTTCATGCATCATCCTCATCTTCATGCATCACATCATCTTCATGCATCATCCTCATCTTCATGCATCACATCATCTTCATGCATCATCCTCATCTTCATGCATCATCCTCATCTTCATGCATCACATCATCTTCATGCATCATCCTCATCTTCATGCATCACATCATCTTCATGCATCATCATCATCTTCATGCATCACATCATCTTCATGCATCATCCTCATCTTCATGCATCACATCATCTTCATGCATCATCCTCATCTTCATGCATCACATCATCTTCATGCATCATCCTCATCTTCATGCATCACATCATCTTCATGCATCATCCTCATCTTCATGCATCATCATCATCTTCATGCATCATCCTCATCTTCATGCATCATCCTCATCTTCATGCATCATCATCATCTTCATGCATCATCCTCATCTTCATGCATCACATCATCTTCATGCATCATCCTCATCTTCATGCATCATCCTCATCTTCATGCATCACATCATCTTCATGCATCACATCATCTTCATGCATCATCCTCATCTTCATGCATCATCCTCATCTTCATGCATCACATCATCTTCATGCATCATCCTCATCTTCATGCATCACATCATCTTCATGCATCATCATCATCTTCATGCATCATCCTCATCTTCATGCATCATCCTCATCTTCATGCATCATCATCATCTTCATGCATCATCCTCATCTTCATGCATCATCCTCATCTTCATGCATCATCCTCATCTTCATGCATCATCCTCATCTTCATGCATCACATCATCTTCATGCATCATCCTCATCTTCATGCATCATTATCATCTTCATGCATCACATCATCTTCATGCATCATCCTCATCTTCATGCATCATCCTCATCTTCATGCATCACATCATCTTCATGCATCATCCTCATCTTCATGCATCACATCATCTTCATGCATCATCATCTTCATGCATCATCCTCATCTTCATGCATCACATCATCTTCATACATCATCCTCATCTTCATGCATCATCCTCATCTTCATGCATCATCCTCATCTTCATGCATCACATCATCTTCATACATCATCCTCATCTTCATGCATCATCCTCATCTTCATGCATCATCCTCATCTTCATGCATCATCATCATCTTCATGCATCATCATCTTCATGCATCATCCTCATCTTCATGCATCACATCATCTTCATACATCATCCTCATCTTCATGCATCATCCTCATCTTCATGCATCATCCTCATCTTCATGCATCATCCTCATCTTCATGCATCACATCATCTTCATACATCATCCTCATCTTCATGCATCATCCTCATCTTCATGCATCATCCTCATCTTCATGCATCATCATCATCTTCATGCATCACATCATCTTCATGCATCATCCTCATCTTCATGCATCATCCTCATCTTCATGCATCACATCATCTTCATGCATCATATCTTCATGCATCATCATCATCTTCATGCATCATCCTCATCTTCATGCATCATCCTCATCTTCATGCATCATCCTCATCTTCATGCATCACATCTTCATGCATCACATCATCTTCATGCATCATCCTCATCTTCATGCGTCACATCATCTTCATGCATCATCCTCATCTTCATGCATCACATCATCTTCATGCATCATCCTCATCTTCATGCATCACATCATCTTCATGCATCATATCATCCTCATGCCATCATCACATCATCCTCATGCCAGGATCCTCATGCATCATCATCATCATCAGCTTCATCACATCATCTGCACATGGCATGGTTGGTAGCATGTGTAGCATGAGTGGTGTGTGACGGTACGGCATGTGTAGCATATGTCATGTGTTTTGCATGAGTAGCGTGTGTAGTGTTACAGTGCAGGGTGTGTAGCATATGTAGCATGTGACGGTGGTGTGTGTGTTGTGTGTAACCTGTGTAATGTATGGAGCATGTGATGTTGCAGTGTGTATAATGTGTGTAGCATATGACGGTAGTGTGTGTGTGTCCTGTGTAATGTGTGTATAATGTGTGTAGCATGTGTAGCATATGTAGCATGTGTGGCATATGTGTGTGTGTCGTGTGTAATGTGTGTAGCGTGTGATTCTGCGGTGTGTGTAATGTGTGTAGCGTGTGATTCTGCGGTGTGTGTAATGTGTGTAGCGTGTGTGGCAAGTGTAACGTGTTTAGCGTGTGACGTTGCGGCGTGTGTTCTTCAGCTTCGTAACCCGTCAGACAAGTTCATCTATGCGACGGTCAAGCAGAGCTCGGTGGACATCTACTTCCGGCGCCAAGTGGAGCTGAGCACCATGTACCGCCACATGGAGAAGCACAACTACGAGAGCGCCGCTGAGGCCATCCAGGCCGTGCGAGACAAGTGAGAGGCGTGGGGATCACATGACGGCCACGCCGGCCTATCACGGAGCTCGCTGACCTTTGCTCTGTCCCCCACAGCAAGCTGCACGCCTTCATCTGGGACAGCGCCGTGCTGGAGTTCGAGGCGTCCCAGAAGTGCGACCTGGTGACCACAGGAGAACTTTTCTTCCGCTCGGGATTCGGGATCGGAATGAGGAAGGACAGTCCCTGGAAGCAGAACGTGTCCCTTGCTATTCTCAGGTGAGGAAGCACCTGACCTCAGCATGTGACCACGCCCACATCCTCCATCTGTCAACAGCTCTCACGAGAATGGCTTCATGGAGGACCTGGACAAGACGTGGGTTCGATACCAGGAGTGCGACTCCAGGAGCAACGCTCCCGCTACCCTGACCTTTGAGAACATGGCAGGTCAGAGCGCTCTCATTTATCATCTTTTCTCCTTCTTCTGTAAAAGGTTGAATGGAGACAACTGGACTCCTATTATTGAAGACGTTTCACCTTGAATCCAAAAGGCTTCTTCAGTTCTACATCTTAAGTGTGGAGTTCCCCTCACCCTCCAGGGTGGGTGTATGCCCTGCTGGTGGTCACCACGGGATGTTGTTGTGGTGGTAAGGACACTGTTGCATAGCAATAAATCCTTCACCTGGCTGGTGGCAAAACAACTCGTTAGTGGCCTTTGTTCCCCTAGAACGGGAGAATCGGCAGGGGAGAGATGTCCCGACATGATGTCACGACGTCCTCAAAGGAATGTCCCTCCTTTTGGAGATGCAAATTGTTGTCTGACTCGGGGCTTGCAGAAAGTGCCCTGCTATGTTGTGTAGAGATTGTTTGGTTTCACCAGCGTAGACGTTGTTGACCCCTCCTGCACTGCACTGCATAAACAACACTGCTGAGTTTGCTTTTTGCCATTTTGTCCTTTGGGTTGGCGAGGTGTTTTGGCCATGCCCAGCCAGGAGAAGGCCAAGGGACCCTACTGAGACTACTGCCCCCGTGACCCGGAGTCGGACCCAGATAAGCAGAAGAAAATGGATGGATGGATGGATGGATGGATGGGTTGGTGGGATTGAACTGCATAGGTATGTTGTGATTGGAAAGAAGTATCTCTGACAAACCAGCCATGTGAGGTGTCACCACCATGGTCCCCTGTGTCTATCCCCAGGCTGGGGTGTAAAGGCCCTCCTATTCCTGGCACATTTGACAAAGGCCCAGATAGGATATCCACAGTCGGAAAGAGCTTTTGTGATGTGTGTCTGCTTCTTCCGTCTTCCATTGTCAGTGGCGGGGATCTTCTCTGCTCTGTCGTTGAGTGTTCTGGTGGCCCCTAGCTTGTGTTCCCGTGGGTGATGGGAGTGGAAAAGTAGGTACTGTTCTGTGTGACTAGGTTTCCTGTAGACCTCTGTATTAAGGTTCTGTCCTCCCCTGCTTGCACTATGCAGTCCAAAAACGGCAGTGTGTCGTCACTGATGTTCTCCTGGGTGAATTGGATGTTCTTGTCAACGGAGCTGATGTGTTTGGTAAATCAATCTACTTTGCAGGTTTTGATGTCAACCCATGTGTCGTCAACACACCTGAACCAGTGGCTGGGCTCCTCATGAAGATGTTTTCCTTCCCACTTCTTCCATGTATGTACAAGTTCACCACAACGGGGGAGACTGATGACCTCGTGGCACAGCCATGTAGAAACCCATCAATCCATTCATCTTCTTCCGCTTATCTGAGGTGGGGTCATGGGGTCAGCAGCCTAAGCGGGGAAGCCCAGACTTCCCTCTCCCCGGCTACTTCGTCCAGCTCCTCCTGGTGGATGCCGAGCCATTCCCAGGCCAGTTGAGAGACATAGTGTCTCCAACGTGTTCTGGGTCTTCTCCAAGCCTCCTACCGGGCAGATGTGCCCTGAAAACTTCGCCAGGGAGGTGTCCGGGAGGCATCGTGACCAGATGCCCCAGCCACCTCATCTGGCTCCTCTCAATGTGAAGGAGCAGTGCTTCTACTCCAAGTTTCTCCCGGATGACAGGTGGTTCTCACCTTACCTCTAAGGGACAGTCCAGCCACCCTACAGAGAAAACTCATTTCGACCGCTTGTACCCACCATCTTGTCCTTTGGGTCACTACCCAAAGACCATAAGTGAGGGTAGAAACAAAGATAGGGTGGTAAATTGAGAGCTTTACCTTTTGTCTCAGCTCCCTCTTCACCACAACGGGCCGATGCAGATGCTGCACCAGTCCACCTGTCCATCTCATGTTCCATCCTTCCCCCACTCATGAACAAGACCTTGAGGTGCTTAAACTCCTCCACTTGGGGCAGGATCTCATGCTTGACCCAGAGATGGCACCCTTCTCCGGGCAAGAACCATGGACTTGGACTTGGACGTGCTGATTCTCACGTCCGAAGTAAGTGGTGCGAAGACAAAGTTGAAGTAGCTGGCAGATCTAGCCTGGCGTGAGGTAGAGGTGGCGTGGTAGACTGGAGTCTTGTTCTGTCGTTGCCTGACCGCATCAGTGAACAGAGGGTTACGCCATAGCCTATCGTCTGCGTGCGATCATGTCCCCGGACAGCTCTCCTCCGAACATTGTCCCGTCCTAGGGGAACAAAGGCCACCAATGAGTTGGCGACACCGAGCTCCACAACTACAACCTGTGGGGACCATCCCCGGGGGACACACACCAGGGACCTAAAGAGGGGAACTCACACCTCAAATGAAGTGAAGAAGCCTTTTGGATTAAAGGTGGGGAGTTCAGTTTCCTCCATTCAACCTTTTGTGGACCACCATGACCTGTCTACACAGACACACCCCTGCCCCTTATCCTCCTCCTTGCTGATTGGTGCGTGTGGCGCAGGTGTGTTCATGCTGGTGGCGGGCGGCATCGTTGCTGGAATCTTCCTGATCTTCATTGAGATTGCGTACAAGCGCCACAAGGACGCTCGCAGGAAGCAGATGCAGTTGGCGTTTGCTGCCGTCAACGTGTGGAGAAAGAACCTTCAGGTATCCATCAGGGTTCAGAGGTCACACGCACGCACACGCACTGTGTTGGCGTCATTCATCCTCCATCTTGCCCCCACCCCTCTTATTTCCTTTGACTTGATTTGATGTGTGTGTCGTACGTTTGATTCCTGTCTTGTCGCTGTCACGGCGGCACGGTAGTAAAACGGACAAACTCTGTTTTACTGGACCATCACTTCCTGTTTCCTGTGCAGCAGGTGGGTGAAGAGGCGTAGGCGGTGTGGAGGTGTGTTAACGTGTATCATCTATTTTAGGATAGGAAAAGTAGAGCAGAGCCCGAGCCCAAAAGCTCTTTTAGGTCCATCACTGCGACCTCCGACCTCAAACGGCGTCGGGCCTCCGTGGACGCCACGGTAAGGAGATGAAGACTCCTCCTCCTCCTCTTCTTCCTGCTGTCCTCTCCTCCGCCTCTTCTGTCAAGCTGCCATCTTTTCTCTCTAAGCCACGCCCCCTCATCTCCTTGCTGACTGTCTGTGCGTCGGCCATCTTTGCTCCACGTGGACAAAAGGACATGAAGACGTGAGGACAGGACGCATGCGTTTAGCTGTCGTGGGATTTTTTTTCCATGTTTTTGAGGGTCAGAGTGTGTGGTCTCTTCTCTACTGTGGATCTTTGTCTGTCTTGTCCTCCCTGTCCACTTGTCTCGTCGTCTGTGTTCCCTCCCGCCATCTCAGCGTTCATCTTCTCACACCGCTCGTGTCCTCTGCTAACCTTTTTCGCTTGCAGCAGCGGAAAAGGTCAGCCGCGTGCTGATTGGCTGGCGCCGCGCTCTGACCTTGTTGGCGGCGCGTGGTCAGCTTTCATTTTTAAATCCACCCGCCGCCGCCTCGCCCTCACAAGATGTGATGTCATCAGCTCAGAGGATGGCGGTTACCCGGGACCGAGGGGGGAGTGTTGGGAAGGGGCGCGGTGATCCCGCTGTCCCGAGTCCATCCGAGCGGCTCCAGGAGGGCAGTGGGCGGGACTTCCTGTTACTCTCTGAGGATGCTGTCTTTTGATTGGTCCAAATGAAACGAATGCATTTGATTTGAAGGTTAAGCCCCGCCCCTGACCAGATGAGGTGCTAACATGCGTTCTCTTTCTCTTTCCTTCAACGTGTAGCCGTACCCGACCGACATCACTGGACAGATCAACCTATCAGATCCCTCGGTCAGCACCGTGGTCTGAACGCTTGCCGCCACGCAGATGTGCTTTTCTTTTGGTAGCTCTTGGTAGTGTTTGTGGTTCCTGTCATTTATCAAAGGGGCGGAGCCTGTGGGGCAGGAAGTAAATCATGTAGTGTTGGTGTGCTGACTGAGTAGATATTTGTCTATTTTTGTATTCATTAACTGAGCAATAAATGAAAAGTCTAATGAGCTTTGTAGAATATATACATCTATATTTTAACGTCACTGCCCACAAACTCTGCCCCCCCCAGTCCCATGGCATGATGTCATCACTAATGATGTCTTCACATGTGTATGATGTCTAGCTGTCTACCTCCACCTGCCAATCAACGCAAATGCTATGTTAGCTTAGCGTGTTGCAATGATTTTACTCACTTTGTCACGGTTCTTACTAGCGTTGAGCAACATGTAGCATCAAAAAGGGCCAATGTTTAGTTAGCAGCTAATGTTAGCGTGTGTAGCTAGTTTGTGGACTGGGACCAGTAGCGTCTTTGCTAATACTGAGCTGCTCTCCGTGTACATATGTGGCTAATGCTAATTTATGCTAATTCAGCCAGTGCACACGCGACAATATTTGCCCTTGTTGTAATGTTGTTTTTCTGATTCTGATTGTGCTCATTTAGCGTGCTACTTTGATAGTTGTCAAATGTACACCTCGCCCATCGACCAATCAAATGCTTTGCTTGCCATTTACCCTCTTCTAGCAAAGACTTCAAGGATTCCTTACACACCAGCCAGGACTAACTTTAGACCTGGTCCAACCTTAGATCAGGACTAACTTTAGACCTGGTTCAACTTTGAAACAGGTTAAAACTTAGACCAGGACTAGGTTTAGACCTGGACTACAGAAGATGCGTCTGGTTTTAAGACTGGTTGAGTTTTATGTAAAGAATTCTCGTACTGTTTGATGTATTTTATAAGAAATGATTGCAATGTCTGTTGTTAATACATTATTATTATTATGTGTACATTTGTTAGTACATTATTATTATCATCATGTGTACATTAGTGTACAGTTGAAACTAAGCTAAGCTAAGCTACCTACATTTCCCACAATGCACTTCTCACCAACCTTTGCTTGTTGTCACAAACTGTTTCCTCCATGCTGATGTAGCAACGCCTGTTAGCCTCAGCTAAAGGGGCGTCATTGGTGATGTCATCAGTCAGTGACTGACGTGCTGTAATGCTAACGAGCTGATGCTAACGCGTTACCCGAATGGAGCCTGACGGTGACGTCATCGCGATGTCGTATTTGCTGTGTGCACGTCATCACGAAGAAGGCGGGCCACTTCTCCTGCCGGTTTTCTACTTTCTGTCACGTGTTGTCATGGCTGCATGCTAGCGGACCGACAGGTCAATAAATTCAATGTCTTGCTCTCATTTGCTCAAATGTTTTACTTACGGTTTTACAAGTCTGAAATATACATATGTATATTTGTTAAATTATACACAGCCTAATATGCTGTTTATTTAGCACATAAGTATGGTGGAAGGAAAATACATCTACTTGCGGCTCTTACAGCACGTTCGTGCACTTCCTGTTCGCTATATAAAAAGTTTTATTCAAACGGACAACCTGCTCTCAGCAATAGCCACAAGTCGCCAGCAGGCGGTAGAGTTGTCTTGAAAAGCTGTTTAAATAGATATTCAGGAGATACAAACAGGATTATCTACACTATAGCCTCCTCTTCGTCTTCTACGACTTCTTAGTGCCACGTGCACGCAGCGTTGCCCACGTCGGTGACGTCACTCCTTCATGCGACTAACCTCAAGTAGCAAAAGAGGTCGTCATGACGATGGGAAGCTTGACGTTACCGCGGAGACCAACAACACCGACGCCGCTGCATTAGCAGGCTAGCGTTAGCATGGAGAGCCGAGTGGTTCCGAGCGGCAAAGTGTACCAGCAGCTCTTTGATGATCAGGTGATGTTGGTGTCGTCATTATGCTAGCGTTGCTATCTTGCTAGCTGAAATAAAAGTTTTGTTTGTTTGAAGGTTCGACTGACAAAGAGTTTGTTAGCCGCGCGCAAACACACAGCAATGATGTGCGTGTCTGCCATGAACACACCGTGCAGCGCCACCAGCAGGTACGCACACGCACACACACACCACAACACAAACACCCACAGTTGTTGGTTGTTGTCCAGCACTTGGCAGCAACCAGACGACGAGGATGATGGTGATGGCGATGAAGATGTTGATGATGTCACGAGACTTCCTGACACTGTGGGTGGGTACCGCCGAGCGATGACGTCACTCGCGGCCCAGCCACACTTTGGACCAATTGGGCTTGGTGTTTTCTGCAGACGGCAGTCACGTGACGTGTGACATCCTGCAGCGTGTCCACCAGCACAAGAAGAAACAACACCAGGAAGCCGTGCGCCACATGGACGCACAGCTCACACAGCTGGCTCAGGTAACATGCACACGCACGCACACGGGCACCTTAACACCTAGTGCGTGTGCGTGCAGGCGTGCGTGATGCAGGTGAGGACGCACAGCCTCCAGCTGTTGTCCACTCTGCAGCGCATCAACGTCTGTGTGGACGCGGTGCAAGACAACATGCAACACGTGGAGCAACACAGCCTGCAGGTACACACCACGCGTGCACGCACACACGCGTGCACGCGTGTCATGTGTGTGTGTGCACGTGCAGGAGGTGCTGTGCATGTGGAGCGAGGTGGAGAAGCAGATGAAGCAGAAGAAGAGGAGCGTGGTGGACTTTCAGGTCCAAGTCAGCGAGTGTGAAAGACAACGAGTCATCAAGGTGACGTCGCTCGGGTTGCTCTTGTTGCCATGGTGATTACACTTACATCTGTGCATGTATAGATGAGACCTGTGATCAGGAAGTACTGCCACACGCTGGGGAAGATCAACTTCCTGCCATGTGCTGACATGCACAGACAAATCCACAGCGAGGCCACGGTAACACGCCTCACCTGTCACCTGTCACACCACCCCTCCTCCTCCTCCTCATCCTCCTCCTGTCAGATGCTCAATCAGACCCTGCTGGCCAACCGGCGCAGTGCGGCACACGTCCTGCTGCTGCTGCAGGAGTCCACCCTCCAGCAGGAGGCGCTCCTCCATCTGCAGTGGGAGGAGTCTTTAAGCCGCTGGAGGCGGAGCCGAGCCGACCAGGTGGTGCAGGAGTTCAGGTGGGTGGGGAAGCGACTCGCCCGGCGAGAGCGGGTACCGACCGTGCGGCGTGTTGCAGGTCGGCGCTGACAAGCGGCGATGTCTGGCGGCTGCTGGCGGATCAGCTGACCTCCCAGGAAGTGTCTCAAAGCGTGCGCCGCCTGTCCCAACAGCGCAGCGACATCATCGCAGAGATCAGGTACGACATGTCCGACCGCGCCCGTCACTGCGTGTAACGTGACGCCCCCTGTGGCGTGTCTGTTGCAGCTCCTTGGTCCCACCCTCCTTCTCCACAGCCCTAGTCTCTGATTGGTTCGAGCAGCTGACGGCTGTCAATCAACACATCGGTAACGAACTTTGACCTGGTGTGACGTGAGTGACAGGTGGTTGACGAGCACTGGTCTTCTGGTGTTCAGACTGTCTTCACTCGGACTTCCTGCATCAGTTGCGCTGTTGTTACGAGCTCACATGGCAGGAGCGCCTGGCTCAGGTGCAAGGCTCCAAGGTAAGCACGCCGTCGGCGTCCTCACGTCACCGTGGTAACCAACTGCACGTCCGGCTTCCTGCAGGAGGCGCTCTCGGCGCTGGAACTGCCCGAGGAGGAAGTGAGTGAAATGGTTAAGTCGGAGCTCCTGTCGCTGGTCGGACAGTACCAGAGGCAAGATGAAGGGCAGCTGGCCACTATCGAGGTCAGTCTCCACATGCACGCGTCGCAAACTTGCCGCCACATGATGAAGACATGCGTGTTGTGTCTGCAGACGTGCGCAGACGGGCTGTGGGCGGCGGCGGCCAGGCTCAGCAGGCGCGCCTTCCTGGTGATGCGCGCGCTGGCATTGCTGTGGGAGGAGCACAGCGGCAACTTGACGAGCCTGGAGGAGGAAGTTCAACGCCGCCTGGAGGAGCTGAGATCTGCTCAGGAAAAACACGTCCAGGTGAGCGCACAGGCCGCAGGGCCATCGGAGGTGGGCGAGGTTAGTGAGCGGGTGTCCTCCATGATGCTTTAGAGGAAGAAGGTGTTTCTGGACGAGATGCTGGCCGGACTCCGCCAGGAGAGCAGCGAAGCGGCCCTGAAGACGTCAATGGAGCAAACTGTCCACTACCTGCGCAACCTCAGGGTCAGGTGTGCCAACGCCAAAGCAAGCTCTGAGGCTTTTACTGCGAAGGTGTGGAGGTGTGACTTCCTGTGTGCGTGTGCAGCTGTGGCGAGTGCGTCTCTGATCAGTGCCGCGTGTTGGACCGCCTCCCGCACGACTTTGTGGACGAGCTGGACAACTACAGCAAACACCTGAGCACCTTCTACCACCTCAACGACACCTTCACGCTGGTAATCAAGGCAACCGCACACATACACACACATACTCATGTGTGTCCTGAGATGCTACTCTTGTCCTCTAGAACCCACAAGACCTTCAGAAACTCCCGCCAGTTGATGACATCATCACCGGTGCCACTGAGGGTCTGTCTGTGTCACGTTGGTGCACACGCACGTGCACGTGCACCACTTGTTTGGTCTGAAATGCTGTTTGTGTTTGTCTGGGGGGGCGGGACAACAGAGACGAGTCCAGTCAGCTGTCCGAATGTTGCTGAGCCTGAGAAGCCTTGTGATTGGCTGGCTGAGGTGAGCTCCGCTTCTTATTGGCTGATAAAGACATAAATGACTTTTCAAAGTGTGTTCAGGCGCAGTCCTCCCTGCTCGACCTCTACGACATCAGCAGCAAGCTGGCGTTCACCTCATCAAGGGGCGTGGCCTACTCTGCCCCCGCCTTCAGGTGCCCCGCCAGCGACCTGCCCGGCAACATGAGCAAGCAACAGGAAACCCACCTGAGCGCGTTTCCTGTGGAGATGCTAACACACTCGCTCAGCAGGTTAGCGTTTAGCTAACAGTGCTAAAAGTCGCTCGCTCTTCAACATGTTCGCGTGTGCACGTGCAGGGCGCGCACGTTGTTCTTTGAGCACCTGGAGCAGCGTTACCATGACGTCCTGACCTCGGTGGTCGCCACGGTGATGGAGAGGAAGGAGGCGGTGCAGGCGTATCACGACCTTCAAATGCAGCAGCTTGACCCCCAACATGTCAGGGTGTGCATCTACATGCCCCGCCTCGGTAACACACGCACACACACACGCACACACATGCAACCATGCTCCATCTAACGTGTGTGTGTTGGCGTGCACGTAGCTGAGCTGCAGCAACACAAGCAGCGTGTGGACACTCACTGCCAGGAAGTGTCAGACGTGCTGACTTCCTGCAGGGCGACGCTACACCAGCTGCAGGCGTCCGTCAGCAAGAAGAACCAGCAGCTCACCGCCACGCTGTCCAAGATGGACGACAACGTCCTCAAAACGGACGGCAGCAGACGGTAAGAACCACCACAAACTCAACTAAAGGTCCCGCATGCGTGTCTCACATCCCGTGTGTGTGTGTGTGTGTGTGTCAGTCTGGAGGCTCTCAGCTCCACCCTGCAGAACTGTCTGGATGACCACATCAAAGACACCCAGCGCTCCCACGCTGGCTTCAGACACATGCTTCAGCTCCAAATGGAGGAACTCCGATGCAAGACCGCCTCCCTCCTCCACTCCTTCAGGTAACGCCCTCATTGCGGCATCTCAGTGACATCATAGTGACAGCGTGGTCACGTGTTGGTCAGGTTGTTCAGCGAAGGAGGTGACTTCACCCGTCACGAAGTGAAAATATTCCAGCGGCGTCTGAGAGAAGAAAGTAAACGTATCAGCACGGCGGAGGAGAACATCTACACGGACCTTCAAAACCTGGAGTCCAAGGGTTTACAGCAGGTGTGAGCTTCTGCCTCTCAACAGCACAGCACAATCTTACCACAAGTCTGTTAGCATGTTAGCCCCACAGCAACGAAGAATGTTTACTGTTAGCATGTTGCCACACAGCTAAAAAGTATATTTACTGGCTAGCACGTTAGCCTCGCAGCTAATAAAAGTGTTTACTGTTGGCATTTTAGCCCCACAGCTAAGAAGAGTGTTTACTGTTAGCGTGTTAGCATGCTTTGTTGGCGGTTCAGGTGAAGGCAGGGTCGGGGCGTTTTGAGGAGAAGCTATGGCTCTTGCAGGCTGAGGTGAAGTTCATGGAGAAGATCCAGAGGATTCTCAGCAGCACTCAAGTGGAGGTCAGAGCTGAGGTAGGAACTTTTCAACTCACCTGACCCTCTTTGACCTCGGAGTGAGTCATGTGACTTTGCAGGGGGCAAGCAGCAACCACCAGGAGGCGACCATCAGTGCTCGTCTGGAAGAGCTGAGGAAGGCTCTGGCAGGAGAGCAGGTACAGCTGCTAGCATCTTCATCATTGTCAACTACTGTGAGTGTGTGTGTGTGTGAACATGCAGGTGTGTGCAGAGCAGGTGTGTGTGTTGCTGTCATTCATCAGCGACGCCCTCAGGAGGCGGAGTCACTACCTGGACGAGATCATTCCTGCGCCCGCCACGTCCAAATCCAGGAAGCAGGTATGGTCGGCCCCGCCCCCTGCTTTGCTGCAGCCCTGCAGGTCGGGAGGGAACATTCTGGAAGACCCCATAGTGGGCGTGGTCAAGTCTCTGAACAGGTGTGTACAGGAAAGACGTGACTGACGGCTGCAGCACTCTTTGACGTCTCCAATGTGTCCCTCAGGTTCTGTGGGGGTCACGACCCTGCCGCTGCCGCCGGCCCTGTAACCTTCAAAGGTGAGTCATGACCCTGAACACAGAAGGTCAAAGGTGACAGTGATGGCTTGTGTGTGTGCAGGTCGAAGCCCCGCCCATCGCCAGCCATCATCACGACGGAGCGAGTCTGCTGCTGCGACAAGGTACACACACACACACACACACACACACACACACGTGCACACACGTGCATATTGACAGTGTGTGTGTGTGCACATGTGCAGGTCCCTCAGGACTGACAAAAGGTTCCAGATCTTTGGTTCCAAACCAGAAGCAGACCAGAATCCAGAGTGAGTCCAGACTGAAACTGGATCAGATGTGACGTCATCCTGCCTGCTCACCTGCTGCTGCGTGTGCATGTGTGCGTGCGTGCGTGCAGCTGCTACATCGCCATCGTGAACGCCGTGCTGAGGAGGACTCACCACACCCTGCTGCTGGTTGCCAAGGTAACGGGGGCTCAGGTGTACTTGTGTGACGGGGGCCACGCTGACCCAGCACGGTGTCGTACGCCAGGACTTCTACCAGAGTCAACGCTGCGGGGGCTTCCACCTCCTTCCTGGGGCACTGGACCAGTGGGTGGACGGCATACAGCAAAGGCTGCTGGGATATCAGCAGCACGCCAAGACGCTCCTGAGCGCCAGCAGAGAAGGTACCGCCACTTCCTGTCACATGGGATCACGTCCTGTGTACCGTGTGTGTGTGTGTGTGTGTGTGTGCGTGCGTGCGTGCCAGCGCTGGAGCAGCAGCAGCGCGTGTTGGCCGACACCATGCACGCACTCCCTGACAAGCTGATCCGTAACCACGAACAACGCATGGGGGCGGAGCTGAGGGAGGAGGCGGACCTGGTGAGACAGAAGTTTGAGAAGACGCTAGCGGCGAGCGAGAAGGAGAAGGTAAGCTTGCAGTCATGTGACTGATGAGGTCACGGCCGTGGCGACTGAGGTGCCGGCGTCGGCGTCAGAGGGCCAACGTGGCTCGTCTGCGCCTGTCGCTCTCCCACAGCGAGCTGGACAAGCTGAGCCGCAGCGAGGACGACCGACAGCAGCGTCTCCACGACGACATCCGCTCTTCACATCAGCAGCTGCAGGTATCCACGCGACCCTTTTACCATGGTGACCGGCTGGCGGCTGACCTGCGTGTGTGTGCAGGAGTGTGCCAGATGCAAAGGGGAGGAGTTTGTGACATCACTGGCATCCCTGACAGAGAAACTCCTCCTTCAAATGGACCAGCTGCCACTCGCAGGTAGCATCATGTGATCGCTGGTACCTTGTTGTGGTTGACGTGGTAACAGTGTCACTGTGTGAGCAGAAGTCACCTGGGAGGACAGACCCGTAACCATGGAGACGGGACAGCAACCCTGCAGGTAACAACTCACTTCTCACCTGGTGGCCTCTTCCCACAGTGCGTTCGTGTGTGCGTGACAGGATGTGGTCAGGTATTCCCCACCTGTCAGCTGACTCGACAACAACCGCATCCATCACCACGAGCAGGTGCACCGTGGGACACGTGGCGGTCATAGAACACAGAGACGCTGCTGTCAAGGTACACGCACGTGCACGCACCCACACACCATCATACACAGGTTCCATCGTGTGTGTGCGTGTGTGTGTGCGTGCGTGCGTGCGTGTCAGCGTTTTGAGCAGGTGTTCGCAGCAGAGCTGTCACATTTCGAGGCAGACAAGCGGAGACGACTGAACGAGCTGCAAAGCTGGAAGACGCACTGGAGGCAGCAGACGCACACGCTCACGTACACGCGCACGCACAGCGCGTGATTGGCTGCAAAGCTGGAAGACGCACTGGAGGCAGCAGACGCACACGCTCACGTACACGCACACGCACAGCGCGTGATTGGCTGTGGGGGCGGCCAATCAAGACACGGTCCCATCAGATTCCGCAGCACCTTTTATTTCACCTGGCTTCACAACTCGCCCGACGTCACGTCGGATACGCTGTCGATGGAGCGCAGCAGCTGGGAGACCAGACGCAGAGACTCCGCCCCCTCCAGCAGCTGACTGAATAAAGACACGACAAAACATCAGTCATGTGACTCCCAATCACTGGTGCTTGTTCCGTTTAATGACAGAAATGTCATAAATACACACCACTGACCGGATGGAGGAGTGGGCGTGGCTTGCTGTCTTGTCCAGGTAGTCAGACGCCACGTGGGCGTTGCGTCTCATCGCTGCGATGACCTCCGACTCACCTGACTTGAGGCTGGCATTTTCTGAGCGCAGACATTCAATCTCAGCCTGACACACACACACATACACACACACACACACACACACACGTGAGAATGACCACTTTGATGTGTGTGTGTGTGTGTGTGTGTGTGTGACCTGCAGCAGCTGTAGCTCCGCCCTCATCCTGCACGCGCTGCCCTCTGCTCTCAGCGCCCGTTTCTGCCAAGAAGAAGGTGAGGGTTATTCCTCTCACGTCCACCAGAGGCCGCCATGTTGCCAGGGTGGGGGTTACCATGACAACAAGTCAACCTGGAGTACAACATGAGCAGTAACTTAAGCCCACGTGATCAAAGACGCACCGTCATCAGCTCTAGGTTCTGCTCCACAGAGTGGACCATGTTCTCCATGTCTCGGACCTCCTGCTGCTCCTGACAGCGCCGCTGCTGTAGCTCTGCCTCCAGTGCCTCCACCCTGCACAAACATTCTGGGTGATGGGAGGAGCTGCGGCCTGATTGGCTGCGTCATACCTTTGCTTGTCAGCTTCTGATGTTCTCTGAAGGTCCATGATGGTTCTCCTCAGTGAGCGGTTCTCTTGCTGCAGCTGTGCACATGTGGAAGGTTACCTTTAGGGGCAGGGCTGGGGATGAGGTGGAGGGGCCTGTCACCTGTTGTATGCGCCCCCTGCTGGAGGTGTTTGGTTGTAACCTGGACACTTCATCATCACCCTCGTAGGTGGCTCCGCCTCCTCGCTTGGAGAAGAAGCTGATGTTGATAAGCCAATCAATGGGTGCCATAACACATCATCGCAACACACAGTACTCGTGCCACTCACGTGGCTGACTGGCCTTCCTCTTCATCCTCAGCACAGAGGGAGGAGCTATCTTCAACTGACTGAAAGCTCCACCCACCCTCTCTTTTCTCCACCTGATTGGACAGCGAGCGTAAAGCCACGCATGATGTCGCTTCCTGTAGCAAACTCACCTTCCATTCCGGCTGCTGCTGGTCCAGGCCAAGGTCCTGCTCCGGGTTTAGGACAAGGTCCGGGTCCGGGTCGTGTTTCTTCGAGCGCAGGAACTCTCTGAAAGAGAACGGGTTCAGCTCCTCTTCATCTGAGGAGGAATCAGTCCATCAGAAACCAGAACACACGTACACGCATTCAGTCATGAGCCCGAACAACCTTCCGTGATGATTAACGTTTTCGCGCGGCTCCCGTGGTTGGACATGGTGACATCACGGACGAGTGGCCGAGCGATCAAACCCGGAAACAAAACAGCACCAGACGCCACACGTGACAGAACTTATACCGTCCTATTGGTCCGCACGGTCACGCGACAAAGAAGTCACACAAGGCCTTCACTTCCTGTAACCTCGCGCTCAAACTCGGATCACGTGGACGTCTGCTGGCCGTGGTTCGGCTCGTCGGTCTTTCATACAGACCCGGAAGAGGAGACACGCCGCTCTGGTCCAACGGTAAACAAAAAAAGCATTGATTATGTCCTCGCTCGGCTCGGTTCGATTCTACCCTTTGGCGTTAAATTGTCCAGCTTGGCTCCTTTTGACCGGGCGTCAAACGAGACATCAAGCTTGCCGCTTGGTTCTGGTCGTGATGGATACACAGTGGGCGGAGCCAAGACCCCATTGGTTCTGGTCTCAGGTGGTGGAAAGACTCGGCTGCCTAAAGCGGCGCAAACGTGGTGGCTACAGGATGTGCTCGCCGATGTTTCCCGAGTGTTGCCGAGCGGACCGGAAACTGTACCGTTGGATTGCCCCCCCCCCCGCCATTAAAGCCACGCCCCGTTTTTGGGCTGAACGACAAATGTCATTCATTTTAATTAATTGGTGATTGTGAGAATGTAAACTTTTTTTTTTACACAATCTGTTATATGAATGCACTATTACTAACATGTTAGCACTATTACTAACATATGGCAATATGCTAACACTATTACTAACATGTTAGCACTATTATTAACATATGGCAACATGCTAACAGTATCACTAACATGTTAGCACTATTACTAACATATGGCAACATGCTAACACTATGACTAACATGTTAGCACGATTACTAACATATGGCAACATGCTAACAGTATGACTAACATATGCTAGCACTATTACTAACATATGGCAACATGCTAACACTATTACTAACATGTTAGCACTTTTGCTAACATATGGCAACATGCTAACACTATGGTTAACATGTTAGCACTATTACTAACATATGGCAACATGCTAACATTATGACTAACATATACTAGCACTATTACTAACATGGCAACATGCTAACACTATTACTAACATGTTAGCACTATTACTAACATATGGCAACATGCTAACACTATTACTAACATGTTAGCACTATTACTAACATGGCAACATGCTAACACTATTACTAACATGTTAGCACTATTACTAACATATGGCAACATGCTAACACTATTACTAACATACTGTGTTAGCATTATTACTAACATATGGTGGGCCGCACGGTGGTCTAGTGGTTAGCATGTTGGCCAACACAGTAACAGCCTGGAGATAGGAAGACCTGGGTTCCAATCTCCGTTGGGCATTTCTGTGTGGAGTTTGCATGTTCTCCCCATGTGTGTGGGGGTTTTCTCCGGGTACTCCGGTTTCCTCCCACATTCCAAAAACATGCATGGTAGCTTCATTGGAGACTCTAAATTGTCCATAGGTATGAATGTGAGTGTTTGTCTATATGTGCCCTGCCATTGGCTGGACACCAGTCCAGGGTGTACCCCGCCTGTCGCCCGAAGGCAGCTGAGCTAGGCTCCAGCATACTGCTGAAAAAGTGTCATTTGGAAGGATAGCACCTTTAACAGTTGAGAATAGTATACACAGTATCTATGCTAATACACTACTAATATTATGTTGGCATAAAGGGATTGATTTGTCGAATGTTACATTTGCAGAGGCCAATGTCTGAAGACATCCTAAATGAGGGGGGTGAGCCCCAGTCCCCGTCCCAGGCCCCGTCCACATTGTCTCCATCCCAGGCCCCGTCGAAGTCCCAGCCTGGTTCCAGTTCATCCAGTGGGCCGTCTTCAGGCAGCCAGTCCTCAGGGACACTAAGTAGCGTGGACACACTTCCTGTCACGTTGCCGTCCGTCCCCGAGGAGCCCGAATGCCAACCTTGGGGTCGCCTGCTGCCCATGGATGCCGGATTTCGCGCTCACGGCAAGTTGGCATACTTACATTTTGGTGGTGGCTAATGCTAGCTTGCACTGACAGGTGTTTGGTTGCAGACTGTATCGAGGATGAGTACTTGTTTGGACGTGACTCCAAATGTCACTACGTGCTGGATGACCCCCAGCAAAGAGGATCCTTACGATACCGAATCTACAGCAAGAAGCACTTCAGGATCTACAGGGTACCTCTTCCTCTTCCTCGTCTCACTCATTTCTTCTTTGCATGCGTGTGTGCACGTGCAAGTGTGTGTGTGTATAAATGTGCGTGCGTGTGTGCTCGTGCAAGTCAGGAGGGCAGCGAGGCGTTCATCCACGACCTGAGCAACAACGGCACGTTTGTTGACGGGATCAAAATCGGGCGCAACAAGAAGCTTCCTCTGGTCAACAACGCGGTGTTGGCGTTGTCGGAGCAACGTAACAAAGGTAAAAGTGGCCACCGCCGCTGAGTCATGTGATCATGTGACACGCTCTCCCTGTGCGGCCGCAGTCTTCGTCTTCATCGACCTGATGTCGGACGAGGACGGCGCACTACCTGGCCCGCTGCGGGACAAATACCTGCTGACTCGGCGGATTGGCACGTGAGTGACAGCCGCGTGACGTCTCTTCCTGTGGCGGCCGCTGACGGCGTGCGTTTCAGGGGCGTGTGCGGTGAGGTGCGGCTGGCCTTCGAGAGGTCCACCTGCAAGAAGTTTGCAGTCAAGATCATCAACAAGAAGAACTTCCAGTCTGAAGGGGTACGTCTTCTCTAATTGGCTCCGCCTCCTCCTCGCCTCACCTTTGTTCAATCGCAGACGGCCACGCGAAACGCTCAGACCGAGATCGAAATCCTTCAACGGATCGACCACGTGAGCTTCTCCTTATCGCCAGCATCACGTGTCAGCACGCACTGACTCTGCCCCTTCCTCTTCCCAGCCCTGCCTCATCAAGACGCAAGACTTCTACCAGACGGACGACAGCTTCTTCATCGTCTTGGAGCTGTCAGTGTGTGTGTGTGTGTGTGTGTGTGTGTGTGTGTGTGTGTGTGCGTGCGTGCGTGCGTGCGTGCGTGCATGTGTGCGCGCTTCCTCAACCTTGTGTCATGTGGCAGGATGGAGGGGGGGGAGCTCTTCCAGCGGGTCAAAGTTGGGCAGCTGAGTGAGTCGGTGGCCAAGCTGTACTTCTACCAGATGCTGCAGGCTGTGCAGGTGACACGCTGTCGTCATGGCAACCACCACCTGTGCCCTCAGCTTACCTGCGTGCACGTGTGTGTAGTACCTGCACAGGAACGGGATCATCCACCGGGACCTGAAGCCAGAGAACATCCTGCTATCTTCTCACGAGGACCGGTGTCTCATCAAGGTGACGCCCCATCACCACGGCAACCGCCCGCACCACGCTTGCTTGTAAAGCCGCGTGATCTTCCCGCTCGGCAGGTGACCGACTTCAACCAGTCCAGGATCCTGGAGGAGGCGGTCCTGATGAGGACGCTATGCGGGACACCGTCCTACCTGGCGCCTGAAGTGTTCACGCACGCCGCCACCACGGGATACAGCTTGGCCGTGGACGCCTGGAGCCTCGGCGTGCTGCTCTTCGTCTGGTAGGCTTAAGACACGCCCACTTTGAACCCCCACACTTGCTTGAGGATTCGGTGTGTGTGTGTGTGTGTGTGTGTTGGACAGTCTGGGGGGGTACCCCCCCTTCCACGAGAACTTCGGCCAGCTGTCCGTCACAGACCAGATTATCAGGGGGGAGTTCACCATGGTGCCATCCAAGTGGACTCATGTGTCCGACCAAGGTGACCTTCCTCTTCATCAGGCTGCATGTGAAGGTCAAATTTGGAACCGTGTGTGTGTGTGTGTGTGTGTGTGTGTGTGCGTGCGTGCGTGCGTGCGTGCGTGCGCGTGCGTGCCAGCCAAGGACGTGGTGAGGAAGCTGCTGGTGGTGGACCCCACCAAGAGGATGAGCATCCAGGAAGCTCTGCAGCACGCCTGGCTACAGGTACCCATCATCATCCTCATCAAGATGAAGAGCCCCAGTCATTGTGTGCGTGTGCACGTGTGCGTGTAGGACCCTGACATGCTGAAGGAGGCGCAGGCGCTGATGCATCCTGCTGCTGCTGCCGTTGCCACGGTAACCACACATTTCACCGGCACGCTAACTTCCTTAGCATGCTAACACTGTAACCGATACAGGAGGCGGAGCCGGGCTCCTCGAGGAAACGGAGGCGGGAAGACGACGAGTGCGAGCACCCAGCCAAGCACGCTCCACCCGCCGTCCTGCCGTGATGTGACATCACCAACTTTTTCTCTAATAAAGACTTTTATTTTTTCACTCTTGTTTTATGAGCTTCTTGTTGTCGTGGCAACAGCTTACAGGTGGCGCTGTCAATCACATTAGCATGGGCTGGGTCACAGCTTGGCCTTGCGGCAGTCTCTGATGGCATACAGGACGGCGTGGGAGTCGTGGAAGGGGTCGCCCAGCGCCGACTGGACCCGTGTCCTCCAACGCTGCAGCTGGGGACGTCCCCGCAGGACGTGTCTGCTGCCACCTAGAGGCTGCACACACACTCTCATTCAGCCCAGGAAGGGTCGGGACTTAGCAAAGCGTCAATCTGACCTGCATGAGCTCGCAGGTCGGCCAGCGTGATGTCGTCGCCGCACAAAAAAGCCTGCTTCCGCAGAAACATGGGCTCGTCCAGCTGAGACACTGCACGAGCCAAACCAGCCTCGTCCACCGCCGAACCCGACCGGGTCGGGAACAGAACCTGAGAGACGCACAAGGGAGGACCTTCAGAAACCACGTCTTTTGTCCTGAGGCGTGTCAGCGTTCCGGTGGGAGGACCTCCAGTAAGAAGACTTTGGCGGCGTGAGGTCGCGTGTTGGTGTGATGCCACGCCGTGTACTCGTCCACTCGCGCTCGTCTCTCTGGTTGTTGTGGATACCAGTGCTCCGCCACCGCGTACTTCCTGCACAAGTACTTCAGTATGGCATCACTGCAACACACACACACACACACACCTTATTTACTGCCACTGTGTGTGTTTGTGTGAGCGTGCGTGTGCATGTGCACCTCTCAGTGAGCACAAAGCCGTCGTCCTTCAAGACGGGAACTTTCTGCATGGGGTTCAACTTGGTGAAGTGTGCACTCTGCTGTTCTCCTGCACAACAACACAACACGTGCACTACACTACACAACGTGTGTACTAGTGTGTTGGGGTCAAGGTTCACGTGAACGCCAAACTACAAAGTCCACGACGTCATGTTGATACAACCATGTGACGTGTATGATAATAGCAACATGTAAATGAGGATAGAAATATGTATAATAAAAACATGCTACCTCACCTGAGCGCCACAGTGTGGACTTGGTGTGGGATTTTGGCGGCATTGAGGAGGATGTGGACGGCCCAGCAAGGTTGAGAAAGGAGGTCCAAATAAACGTTCACCAGTCGATCGGTCGCCATCGAGGTTGTATTTGAAGTTTGGGTTCCAAAAGATCTTCTACTTCGTCTTCTTGTTTTTTTTCAGTTTCCAGTTCTTCTTCTATGGCGTCTGAGCAGCTGCAGTTGGTGTGTGCCCCCTGAAGGCCGCCGCCTACACTGCGCGGAAGCCATGTTTATTTTCTTTAGTTTGTTCACGGCAATTGAATGGCGTTCAATGTTGTGGCTGATAACATGTGGTTACATATGTGTGTGTGTGTGTGTGTATCCAATTGTCTTTTAGGAATGGAAATGAAATAATATTTGGAAAGAAGGCGGGTGTTGCAACAAATTAAATCCAGGGTGAAAGGTGGAACTCACAAACATGAACAACATACAGCAGTTGTCCATAATTTACTGACAAGGTGGTGTCTGGGGAAAAAAGGAACCTTTACCGTCATGTTGTGTTTCTACCCGAACATCCAAGCAGACGCGCAGTTGCAGGCTGCTAGCAGTAAACATGCTTACGTTTCACATCGACTCTTAAAAAGCGTTAGAAGCTAGGCAGGCGGGATCGTGACGTCACATCCGGGTAATGGCTTTGTTTTTTTCTCGAACACAGTTCTGCAGGATTAGCTCACTTTTAAAAATATTACTACTTGCGTCGGTCAGCAGTTAGCTTAGCTGTTAGCATGAGACGAGTAGTTGCGTTACCATGGTAACCGACCCTGCAGGCGGCCCATCAAGTCATGGTCTCTTCAGAGCAAGAAGCACTAGATGGTGCAGATTAGGTTAGCCAAGGTGCTGCTGTGGTGCACTCAGACTCTGACCTGCTTCTCCTCCAACAGGTTCTACTCAGCACTCGAGTCGCAGCAGGGATGCTCTCCTCCAGGATGATGACGTGTGAGCTGTCGGAGGATGCAACATGGCCGACTCAGGTCATGCCGCAGTAAAGGCCGCCGCACCAGCCGGTGCCGGTCCTGGTCCCGCCATTCGGCCCCCCCTGTCAGAGAAGGCCCTGTCTGAAGCGTTCTGCCGGGTACGGTACCGGGACACGTCTCTGCTGGTGTGGCAGCAGCAGGCGGCGGCGCCTCCGTCCTCGTACCTGAGCCGCAGCCAGTCTGCCTGGTACAGCAGCTACGGGAACCAGGCGGTTCTGGTCCGAGACAAGAGCAGCCTGGAGGACGTGGGCCAGTCCAGGATCTGCAACGTCATGTAGACCGGAACCGGGACCCACAATAGGCCGGATGGCACGGCTTGCCGAACCGCTGCAGGTGGAATTTCAGAATAAAAGCTGATTGTGTGTCGAATGAAAGAAGAAAGTTTGTCATGTTTTCACTGAGGTCAGGGGTCAATGACGGTCCAGGCAGCGTGTCACTTAATGTGTTTATTTATGAAAAGAAAGAAGTCAGAAAATAAGGATCCCATATCAGTAATGACACCAAATGAGTCGCTTGTGGTTTGTCCTCCCCCCATCCAGCGGCGTTGGTGCTAAGCTACTATACACAACTATACAGTGCTCAAACATACGCAACAAACAACGTACGGCCGGAGTGCATGCAAATACATCAAATCACTTTTTTCCTTTTTCTTAGTAAAATACAAAAATCAACTATCAGCGTCATCAACTAAAAACAGGAAGGTTACCGTGGCAACGCCGTCTGTCAATCACACGTTTCTTTTTTCCACAACAAGCCTGCTCAAATCAAAACGTCCACTAGATCACAAAGCCCGCCCACACAGGAAGCGGAGGCGTGGCTTGCTGCTCACAAGAGGCGCGCGTAAGGTCGAGTCCAGTTTCAAGGCAGCTGATGATGTCATTGCCAGGTGGAGGGGCGGAATTAGGGGCAGGGACGACGTAACAGATGTTTAAAAAAAGAATATACGCTTATGAAAAAGTAGAAATTAAAAACATTAAAAGTCAATGATTTTCACTTGGTTGCCTTGACGACTCAGATGGGGGCTGAATGGGGTGCTGGAGGCAGGGCAGCAAACAGGAAGTGATTCATCCAGACAGAAAATGTAGTGTTTTGGTTGAATGGGTTGGGGCTCGGTAGACCTCAGAAGGTTTTCATTGGCCAATCGCATCTGACCGTCTTGGGCCAACACTCTGACGTCCGAGTGTCCCTGAATGCACCACTGTACAGGAAGAAGATGGAACGCTTGCAAACCATCTGAGATCACACGCTTCCGGAATGTGGTCGGGGGTCAGGGGGTCATGGGGTCATGGTGGGGCATCCGAAAAGAAAGAATCCAGTGAGGAGGTCAGTCAAGGTCAAGGACTTCCCACCCTCCTGGTCTTTCTCCAGGAGCAGCAAAGCAAAAACAAGACTAGGTGCTAAAAAGCAGCGGAGCATACAGTATGTACATACAGTCAGCGTGTGTGTGTGTGTGTGTGTGTAGATATTTATACATTTATTATATATGTGGATCCTACCAAGTTCACAATGTGTGTATGTGTGTGTCTTCATGATGCAAGTTGACATGAATGTGTGTGTGTGTGTGTGTGTGTGTGTGTGTGTGTGTGTGTGTTCAGTCTGTGTCTGAGGAAGAGGAGGTTCCCGTTGAGGAACTGTCATCAGAGGACGAAGAGGAGCTGCCACTCAAACGACTAGCCCCGCCTCCTGAGGCCCCGCCTCCAGCTTGCTTCTCTGCAGAGGAAGGATGGGGGAAGGTTAGTCAGTTTACTCCCTCCCTGCGACCTAGTGCTCCAACAGACCCAAATATCAATCCCTCCTGTGACCTATCTCCCCCTGTGGTCTAGATCCTTCCTTTCCTGCGCCCTAGCTGGTCCGGTGTGGGTGAAGGAGTGATGAGGATATGGAGTGTACTTACGCATCAGCTTCCTCTGCTTCTTCTGCAGGCAGGACTTGACGTAGCGTTCCAGCTCTCGCAGCGTGGAGGGTTTGAGGGTTTCGAAGTCGATCTCGATCTCGTCGGGGTTGGAATCCCTCAGCGAAGGTTCCCTGGACTGGATAATGTGGACCACGCGGCCCAGTTTTTCCCCGGGGAGCCTGTTGATGTCCAGACTCAGTTGCCGCTTCTCGTCGTACGACATGGGCAGGGACGACTCCTCACCACCGCCGCCGCCGTCATCTCCATTGGCGGACCCGCCTCCTGCCGCCTTGCCGACTCTCTTGGGTTGCCTGCGGACACCAGGAGGGGGAGCGGGTGAGGTGCTTTCTTTGGTGCGGGTGCGATTTTGGGGACTCACCTGGTGGCTGTCACCGTGCTGTTTGCCTTGCGTGCTGGCGCCTTCTTCTGATTGGCTGCTTTGGGTTGCTGTGCGGCAGCCTTGGGCTTCTTGTCTTCCTCCAGCTTGGCCTTGTTGCCTTTGTCCTTGTCCTTCTTCTTGTCCTTGTCCTTCTTCTCTTTCTTCTTCTTTGGCTTACTGACGGGCGCCTGCGACAGGACGGCCAGCTGCTCGTGCACGGCCTTCAGCTGAAGGGAAAACCTCGTTAGCCAAACCCTCCGCTAATATGCTAACATGCTAGCTGAAGAAGAGGAAACTAGAATGTTCTTGACCTGTGATTGGCCGGCAGCACCAACCTGCTCCTGTAGCTCAGCCAATCGCGTGGCGCGCTCCTCCTCCGAGTCTGACGACTCGTCTGAGGAGGAGTTGTTGCTGCTGTCGGACGAGGCGGTGCTTTTACTAACCAATGGCGTCGTGGACGGGACCGACGCCTCCAGGCCTTCGTCGGGGATCTTGGCGAATCGCATCTCGAAGACATCCTGCGGAGCGACCGCGTTACGCTGAGTGAGGGGCTGAGGATGATGGGGAGGAAGTGCGTACCTGCAGCTTGCGTGCCATGGCCACCACCTCGTGGTCGGGGGGGTTGTACTTGTAACAGTTGGAGAACATTAACCTAACATCGGTGGCGAAACTCTGAGGGTCGCTGTACTCGCCTTTATCCATCTTTTTCTGAGTCATGTGACCATGGAAGAGAAAGAGCAGCGTGTGATTGACATGCTACGTGGACCGGTACGAGGGGAGGAGGGGCCTGTTACCCTGACGGTGCTCAGGTCCATGGGGTGTTTGATGATGTCGTGGTAGTCGTGCAGCTCCAGGGCCTCGGCGTCCACGGGCTTGTAGAAGGGCCAGGCGTAGGCGGCGTGCTTTTTGGACAGCATCTCCTTCAGGATGGCGTCGCAGTGTTTCATCTGCTCACCCAGCTTACCGCCTTTCCTCCCCCCGGCCGCCATGCCGGCGTTGCCGATGTCGCCGGCCGCTACGTCCTCCACGGTCTCACGGCGCACTTTGGCGGGCCTTGCGGCAGCCTCGCGGCGGGACGAGGCCAGCTTGGCTGGTTTGCTGTCCTGTGCGGTGGGAGAGTCGGCACGACCCGCAGAGATGGCCGACGTGGTGGGAGTGGTGGTGTCTGCTTTCCTCTTTACCCCCTTCTTCTGTTGGGGACAAAAACATACGGTAGAAGGGGGGGGACTACAGGATGTTGGGGCTGTCATGCCTACCTTGACCACAGGCTGTGCAGAGGGCATCATGGCTGCTGGCGGCGGCGGAGCAGATACGGGAGGCGTGGACGGGACATTTGTGGGCGTGGTCGAAATGACTGCCGTCTGGGAGGGGGAGGGGTAGGACGCAGGAGGCGATGCTGAAGACTCCGCCTGCTGACTCACTGCCACACAAATACACAGCCAATGATAACCATGAAGTACCCTGAAGTAAAGTACAAAACACTACTGCAAGAGTACACGGAAGTACACTATAATAACACTTAAGTATATTGCAGTACACTATGGTATAGCTAAAGTACACTATGGTTTAGCTAAAGTACATTACAGTCCTCTATGTAGCATTAAAGTACATTACACAGGGTTTCCCCTAGAAGTTGTGAAGCTGTGGTGGTGGGCTGCATGGGACTACTATCACTGTGTATTTATGAAACATTTTTCAACAACCAGCAGAACAGGAGAGAAGAACTAAACCTCCTTTTGTTACCCATTTAGTCCAACAGTACTGTGAGAGCATTACTACCAAAGTACTACATAGAATTTGATGTGTTTGAGTGATAGAAATACATGGGAAAGATCACGTCAAGCCCACTAATGTTCTGAAGACCAGCCCTAAGTACGCTCATGATAACACAGCAGGATTGTTAAGTGGCACTTTAAACCCACGTGACTTGCAGCCCATCACGGGACAAGATGGAGCTAGCTAGCCGCTGCCAAGATCCAGTGAGGGGGCAAAAGAGTCAACAAAGATGCCACAAAGGCAAATGAGATTGAAACGTCATCGATCACAAGTGGCGGCTTGGCCTGTGATGAGCTGTCATCCATTGTCACCACAATAACACAAAATCCGTACTTCTACCTGGACAGACATGCACAAGTACCAACAAGGCGGACAGGTGACTCCAGTGCACGTTTAGCAAAATACAGCACAGTCAAACGTTTCTTGGTGATTTTACATTGTTTTCAAACTAATAGTGGTCAATATGTGCAGAAAGACTAAGATTGATACACACACACACATATATATATACAGTATGTCACAAAAGTGAGTACACCCCTCACATTTCTGCAAATATTTTATTATATCTTTTCATGGGACACCACTGAAGAAATGAAACTTTGCTACAATGTAAAGTAGTCAGTGTACAGCTTGTATAACAGTGTAAATTTACTGTCCCCTCAAAATAACTCAATACACAGACCTTAATGTCTAAACTGCAGGCAACAAAAGTGAATACACCCCTAAGTGAAAATGTCCAAATTGGGCCCAATTAGCCATTTTCTTTCCCCAGTGTCATGTGACCCATTAGTGTTACAAGGTCTCAGGTGTGAATGGGGAGCAGGTGTGTTAAATTTGGTTTTATCACTCTCACACTCTCTCATACTGGTCACTGGAAGTTTAACATGGCACCTCATGGCAAAGAACTCTCTGAGGATCTGAAAAAAAGAATTGTTGCGCTACACGAAGATGGCTTAGGCTATAAGAAGATTGCCAACACTCTGAAACTGAGCAGCAGCACGGTGGCCAAGACCATACAGCGGTTTAACATCACAGGTTCCACTCAGAACAGGCCTCGCCATGGTCGACCAAAGAAGTTGAGTGCACGTGCCCAGCGTCATATCCAGAGGTTTTCTTTGGAAAATAGACGCCTGAGTGCTGCCAGCATTGCTGCAGAGGTTGAAGGGATGGGTGGTCAACCTGTCAGTGCTCAGGCCATACGTCGCACTCTGCATCAAATTGGTCTGCATGGCTGTCATCCCAGAAAGAAGCCTCTTCTAAAGATGATGCATAAGAAAGCCCGCAAACAATTTGCTGAAGATAAGCAGACTAAAGACATGGATTACTGGAACCATGTCCTGTGGTCTGATGAGACCAAGATAAACTTATTTGGTTCAGATGGTGTCAAGCGTGTGTGGCAGAAACCAGGTGAGGAGTACAAAGACGAGTGTGTTTTACCTACAGTCAAACATGTTGGTGGGAGTGTCATGGTCTGGGGCTGCATGAGTGCTGCCGGCACTGGGGAGCTACAGTTCATTGAGGGAACCATGAATGCCAACATGTACTGTGACATCCTGAAGCAGAGCATGATCCCCTCCCTTCGGAAACTGGGCCGCAGGGCAGTATTCCAACATGACAACGACCCCAAACACACCTCCAAGACAACCACTGCTTTGCTAAAGAAGTTAAGGGTGAATGTGATGGACTGGCCAAGCATGTCTCCGGACCTAAATCCTATTGAGCATCTGTGGGGCATCCTCAAACTGAAGGTGAAGGAGCACAAGGTCTCTAACATCCACCAGCTCCGTGATGTCGTCATGGAGGAGTGGAAGAGGATTCCAGTGGCAACCTGTGAAGCTCTGGTGAACTCCATGCCCAAGAGGGTTAAGGCAGTGCTGGAAAATAATGGTGGCCACACAAAATATTGACACTTTTGGCCCAATTTGGACATTTTCACTTGGGGTGTATTCACTTTTGTTGCCTGCAGTTTAGACATTAAGGTCTGTGTATTGAGTTATTTTGAAGGGAACAGTAAATTTACACTGTTATACAAGCTGTACACTGACTACTTTACATTGTAGCAAAGTTTCATTTCTTCAGTGTTGTCCCATGAAAAGGTATAATAAAATATTTGCAGAAATGTGAAGGGTGTACTCACTTTTGTGACATACTGTACATACATATATATATACATATACACACACACACACACATATATATATATATATATATGTATATGTATACATATATATATATATATATGTATATGTATACATATATATATATATATATACACATATACACATACATATATATATATATACACATATACATATACATATATATATACATATATATATATATACACATATATATATATACACACATATATATATATATATATATACACACATATATATATATATATATACACACATATATATATATATATATATACACACATATATATATATATATACACACATATATATATATATATATACACACATATATATATATATATATACACACATATATATATATATATATACACACATATATATATATATATATACACACACATATATATATATATACACACATATATATATATATATACACACATATATATATATATATATATACACACACATATATATATATATATATACACACATATATATATATATATATATACACACATATATATATATATATATATACACACATATATATATATATATATACACACACATATATATATATATATACACACACATATATATATATATACACACACATATATATATATATATACACACATATATATATATATATACATATATATATATACATACATATATACATATACATACATATATACATATATACATATACATACATATATACATATATACATATACATATATATATATATATATACATATACATATACATATATATATATATATGGATAATAATGTTGACCAGTAGAGCGCCCTGTGGGACTGTCAATAAAAGTTGTACAGCACTACTAGGCTTGTTAATATCCACGACCCACAGAACAAAGCTGTGCTAGTAATGTCTTACGCTTGTTTTTAATATTTTACTTTTTATACGGCAGAGTGTCATTACACCTTTAGTTCATCAAGAAGTGACGGGAAGTGACAGTGGGCGTCCCGAGCAGGAGAGCTAGGCTCAGTGCTAGCTGTGAGTTTGGAGAGAGTTGGCAAGTGTGTTTATGTTGGCGTGGATGTAAAGTCCTGCAGTGTTCTCCGCTGTTAATAAAGCCATTAAAGTGCATCGGCGACGTGAGTCTCTCCTTCCCCACAACAAGCGGCATTACAGTATTGACACACATTGTGCACATTGTCTCACACCAGGAAATAAACGGTGTCATTTCTTACAGGCATTGCCTGGACAGCTATGTAGTGGGGCTTGTTTAACCTTTGCCTTGTGGGCAAGCAGGAAGGAGAGACGATGCTGAGAGATGTGTGTGTGTTCTGAGCTGCTGTCTGGTGGCCGCGTTCAAGAAATAAAGTTGGCAGAAGCAACAGGAGAAGTTTCCTTCTTTGCTTCGGAGCTGAATAACACTGACAAGTTAACAGACTAGTAGCGAACGGAAAAGAAGACGGCTTTGTTTGTGTCGAATACAGAAGATGAGGACTTTGATGGATTTGTGGATGAGGATTGATGAAAAATAACATGAGTACATTCTAAAATACTTCAGTTAAGTACAACCCAACTCAGTTTTGCTCCCGCTGCCGCATGCATGCTAGCGTATGTTTTTTTTTTTTAGTGTAGCGTCGCTGGGAGCACGTCCTGTTCCCAGCCTACTTTGCGGTAATGTTTTGGTGCAAATGCTCTTAAAGTTACACGTTTGACCAGGAAATAGCAAGCTCAAAAGAAGACGTTTTTTTTATGTGGAACAACTGACAGTTTGTGTGGATCTTGTGAATGATTGTGACTGGCTGTATATACAGTCAAACCTGTCTTAGCGGCCACCTTTATAGAACGGCCACCTGCCTATAACAGCCACTGAAAAATCCCCCGCAGCAAATTTACATGTTATAGACCCTGTGTATAGCAGTCACCTGTCCAACGCGGCCAGCGGCCACCCATTTTGTCTCCCTTGGTCAATATCTGACCGCATATAGCGGCCAAATTACCAACTCAAGTAGAAGCTTCATGCACGAAAAAGTTTCGTTTTTCAATCAATGAAGCCGTCGTGTGTAGACTTTAATTACTGAGTCCTAGTTCAGTCACAATCATTCACAAGATCCACAGTGTTTATTTATTTTTACATAATTTGGGCTTCCAGCTCATAAAACCCACGAAAACAGGAATTAAAAAAATTAGAATACTGTGAAGAAATCACCATTTACTTCTCAGTTTTTGCAGGAAAAAAAAAAGTAAGAAATTAGGTTCACATCAAATCAATCAAAATATGGTACTTTCAAAATGATATGTCAATCTTCAATACTTGGTTGGGAATCCCTTTGCCTTAATCACTGCCTCGATGCCACGTGGCATTGAAGCAATCAGCCTGTGGCATTGCCTGGGAGTTATGGAAGCCCAGATTTCCTTGATGCTTGCTGTCAGCTCTTCTTTGTTGTTGGGTCTGGTGCCCCTCATTTTCCTCTTGAGAATACCCCATAGATTCTCAATGGGGTTTAGGTCCGGTGAGTTGGCTGGCCAGTCAAGCACTGTGATGGCATGGGCATCAAACCAGGTTTTGGTGCTTCTGGCGGTATGGGCAGGGGCCAGGTCCTGCTGGAAGATGAAATCTGCATCTCCATACAGATCCTCAGCAGAAGGAATCATGAAGTCCTCTAAAACATTCTGGTAGACTGTTGCGGTGACCTTGGATTTAAGAAAGCAGAGTTTACCAACACCTGCACCGGACATTGCACCCCAAATCATGACGGACTGTGGATATTTCACACTGGACCTCAGGCAGCTTGGGTTCTGTTCCTCACCCGTCTTCCTCCAAACCCTTGGACCTTGATTCCCAAATGAAAGGCACACTTTACTTTCATGGGAAAAGAGGACCTTGGACCACTGGCCAACAGTCCAGTCCTTCTTCTCCTTGGCCCAGTGGAGACGCTTCCTACGTTGGCTCAGGTTCAGAAGTGGCTTGACCCGAGGAACCCGACAGTTGTAGCCCATCTCCCGGATGCGTCTGAATGTGGTGGTTTTTGAAGCTGTGACTCCCGCCTCATTCCACTCTTTCTGGATCTCTGCCAGATTCTTGAATCTTCCCTGTTTGATAATCCGCTGAAGCCCAAGGTCATCTCTTTTGCTGGTGCATCTTCTCCTGCCACATTTTGCCCTTCCTCTAGACTTTCCATTGATATGCTTGGACACAGCACTCTGTGAACAACCAGCCTCCTTAGCTATGAACTTTTGTGGCTTACCCATCCTATGGAGGGTATCAATGATGGTCTTCTGGCCAGTTGTCATGTCTGCAGTCTTCCCCATATTGAACCCAACTGAGACAATTGAACCAAACTGAAGCAATTTAATGACACCTGGGGAAGCCTGTGCAGGTGATTTGACTTTAGTAGATAATTAGTGTGTGACACTCACTTTAAAACATTCATGCCCTGCAAAATTTGGGCTGATTTCTTCACAGTATTCAAATTTTTTGAATTCCTGTTTTCGTGGGTTTAATGAACTGAAAGCCCAAATTATGTAAAAATAAACAAATAAACACTTGAAATCGTTTAAATTGTGGGCCCTGAATCTATAATCTATGAAAGTTTCACTTTTTGAATGGAATTATGGAAATTAAACAACTTTTCCATGACATTCTAATTTTTTGGAAAGGGTCTGTGTATATATATATATACACTGCTCAAAAAAAATAGAGGAACACTTCGAAAACACATCAGATCTAAACTGGGGGGAAATGATGTTGAATATCTTTCCTGATAATAAGTGGGTGATGTATTAGTAACAAAATGATGCCACATCATTTGATAGAAATGAAAATGATCACCCTATAGAGGGGGGAAATCAAAGACACCCCAAAAATGAAAGTGAAAAAATGATGCAGCAGACTGGTCCATTTTGCTAAAATGTCACTGTAGCAACTTAAAATGATGGAGGAACGGGATGAGTACTCCCAGAGCCCTACAAAATGACCTCCAGCAGGCCACTGGTGTGAATGTTTCTGACCAAACAATCAGAAACAGGCTCCATGAGGGTGGCCTAAGGGCCCGACGTCCTGTAGTGGGCCCTGTGCTCCCTACCCAGCACCGTAGAGCTCCATTGGCATTTGCCATAGACCACCAGAATTGGCAACTACACCACTGGTGCCCTGTGCTCTTCCCTGATGAGAGCAAGTTCAACCTGAGCACATGCGACAGACATGAAAGGGTCTGGAGATGCCGTGGAAAACGTTATGCTGCCTGCAACATCATTCAGCATGACCGGTTTGGTGGTGGGTCAGTGATGGTCTGGGGAGGCATATCCCTGGAAGGACGCACAGACCTCTACAGGTTAGATAACGGCACCCTGACTGCTATTAGGTATCGGGATGAAATCCTTGGACCCATTGTCAGAATCTACGCTGGTGCAGTGGGACCTGGGTTCCTCCTGGTCCACGACAATGCCCGACCTCATGTGGCTAGTGTATGCAGGTAGTTCCTGGAGGACGAAGGAATTGATACCATTGACTGGCGCCCACGTTCACCTGACCTAAACCCAATAGAACACCTCTGGGACATTATGTTTAGGTCCATCTACAATGACATTTAAGCAAAATGGACCAGTGTGCTGCATCATTTTTTCACTTTCATTTTTGGGGTGTCTTTGATTTCCCCCTCTATAGGGTGATCATTTACATTTCTATCAAATGATGTGGCATCATTTTGTTACTAATACATCACCCACTTATTATCAGGAAACATATTCAAGATCATTTTCCCCCAGTTTAGATCTGATGTGTTTTTGAAGTGTTCCTCAAATTTTGGTTCCAGACGGCCGTTCTTAAGTGGAATTGTTCTCAAGTATGGGAAAAGGTAATATTAGCAATGATATAGGTACTACATGTACATGTATACATATACAGTATATGTGTATGTATGTAAATATGAGTTTGGATGCAGTAGTAATATTAAACCAGGATAATTAATGAAAAAAACAATAATAAAAGTGATATAATAATACGTAATGATAAATGTTATTTACCTTTGAAGAGGAGTGGTCCAGCATACGTCGTTGTGGTGGAGGAGTAGGAGTTATTGAAAAAAAGGACAAATGGTGGTGGTGGTTAGACTCTTCTAAAAGAGGTAGTGTTCTGTGGGTGGTGTAGATTTAAGCAGGCCTATTAACTCTTCATAAACTTTATTCACACGCTCTGTCCGGGTTGTATCATTTATCTTTTCATTTAGCTTTATCTCCCCAGTCTAACTCTTCCTCTGTGGGTCTCATTAGCTCAAATGGCTTCCTCTGTTGGTCCCATTAGCAGTGTCACAGTGCCCTCTACTCGTCAAGCATGTACAGTAGCAGTATAAATATTGACTGATCGACTACAAGGCAAAATGAAATAAAATATAGACCAGTCGGCTTGTGTTCGTATTCGCGAGTGTTCGCTAGTCAGGTGTTCGTAAGTTGAGGACCTAGTGTATATCCACTCATTCAATATATTACTAAACATCACTTTCAACTTTGAAAAAACATTTTCTAACGTGTGGCAGCTTTTATGTTGTAGTGGCGGACTGACTATCAATTACAAGTACAGGAAACCCTGTTACACCCCACTATGAAGTACATTACACCCCACTATGAAGTACATTACAGTCTTCTATGGTAGAGTTGAAGTACATGAAAGTAGACCAGGGTGGGATTACAGTGGAACAGAGTAGATGTGGTGTTGGGTTAGCTAGTTAGTACCTGTGGTGGCAGCAGGAGGCTGTTTGTTCTTGTTCTTGCCTTTGGGGGCAGGAGGGAGCAGAGCCACTTCCTCTTGAGGCATCTGAGCTACTTTCTGCAGGAAGATCTTCTCCAGAGCCTGAGCCATCAGCACGATGTCATCTGTGGGCTGCGCATAACATCCACACATCAGCGCTGGCCCTCATGGGACGAGCTTGATGGGGGGAGGGGGGGGCCTTACCTTGTTGTAGATGTAGCAGTTGGTGAACATGGTGTTGAAGTCCTGCATGGCCTCACTGGCGCTCCAGTAGTAATTGTTCTCCAGCCGTTTCTTGATGGTCCCCATGTCCATGGGGTTCTTGATGACCTTATGGTAGTCCTAAAAACGCAGCACGCTTAGCCTGCTGCTGCTGCTCTCACCTGCCACATGTCACTTACCGCCAGGCACAGCTTGATGGCATCCACGGGCTGGTAGAAGGGCCACGCAAACTGATGCTTCCACAGAGTCTTCACCACCACATTCTGCATGTACTGCAGCTGATTGGTCTTCCTGGTGACACACACAAACACACACACACACACTTTAGTGGACTGGGCTTCATCCATGTATCCATCAAGCAGGAAGGTGGAGCCTAGTCTGGCCGATAATGACAAGCACAGCCAATCACAGAGCCACACCAGACTACAACAATCATTACCTGCCAGGTTTGGTGGGGTTGGTGACCTCCGGGGGTGGCGGGTTGGTGAGGGGAGGGGGGCTGGGGGGCGCAGCCTCAGGGGCATCCGACATGGTGGGCAACAACAACGCACTAATGCAGTGTGGCAATGCAGCGTCTGGCCGCAAGATTACAAAAAAAAAGTCCCTCTGTGGTCGGAGGGTGTGTGTGTGTGTGCGCGCGCAAGACTGTGTGTGTGTTCACTCCAGCTGTCAGTTGTGTTGCTCCTTCAGCTCAGTGTTACCAGTGTTACCCTCCAGGAGACTAACTCCCATTGTACGACCTGAAAAACACAGAAAAGTAGTACATCAGATGTTCACTAAACGCTACTAACAACACTTTAAAGTCATATTTCAATCATAAACAGAAATCAGATGGCTTTCTCTTCCATTGGTGTGACATCTTTGCTGCAACCATGCTGAAATATGATGATGTTCATTTAAAAGGCTCATATGAAAGTGTTGCCTTTGAAAATGCCCCCATTTAAAGTACGTGCAGCAAAACAATGAGCGAACGAGCAATGAACACTTGACTTTCTCCACAAAAGGTTGCCCTCACACAACATGGTAAAACAATGTGACGAATAAAGAATTTTGACATGAGGAGACGTGTGTCCATGGGGGACTGATAAAGTCCGCAACTAAGTGGCGCTTTAAACACCGGAAGCACACAAGAAGCCAAACACACAAAGTCGCCGCCGCGGCCCCGTAAACAAACACCCAAGGTGGTGGCAGAAACCCACCTCAAAGCTTTGACCAAGTGCAGATGTGCCGAAGGTTGTGTTTGATCAACAGTTGCATGTTGCTGCGGCTAACACGCAAGCTAACTACGAACAGTCACGGCGAACTCCACTAAATCCGCCAACAAGCACACCGCCCAGCTTTAAGCACACACGACATCTTTATCAACATCAAACGTCACCAACAACGTCCTCCCACGATTAAAGATGCCCAAGTGGAGGTGTTTGCAGACAAGCGAGGCTCGCTATTTACCTTGCTGGAAAAAGATGGCGGGCAAGCAGATGCAAAATATGAGCTAGCTCGCTAGCTAGCTGAGCTAGGCTACATAACCAAAAGCTACGATGTTATTAATACACCTTGCGGTTGTAATACGCGTGTATAACCGCATGCATACGTTTGTTAATATTTCCATGCGTCTAGCAGACGCACTGGTTGGGTCCATCCTGAAATAAATCAAATATTTGCTTCTGTTTAGCGCAGGATTGGCTAATTGGCCGTTAGCCTGTTAGCTGAGCTTTGTCTGAAGGCGCCGAGCTGCCAGCAGCCTCCTACACTCAGCGACACTTTCTGAACAAGCAGAGCGAAACTGCCCGCAAACCCCACCGCCAAGGGCCACAGAGACTTGTTTACTTTGGGTTTCGGTCCTCCGGTGAGTCCAATGGCCGGCTCCGGTCACTTTACGAGATGTTTTTTATTTAGCGAAGTAGCATAATAGATGAGTTATCAGCTGTCTGCCCTACGCGCAGACGTAGTGACTAATAGCGTCACAGCTGTTGTTGTGCGTTGATTGGCTGGCTGCGTAGCTGGGGCGAGTTCATTGGCTAAGATGTTTTGACGGTGTTTAGATTTGTTATTGGAGGACGAGGCGCACAGTGAATAGACCGAGGTGAATTTGGGGTGCAGTGATTGGTTGACGTGAACAACAAGCTGCTGTGATTGGCTGAAATGTTTGAGTGGCGCCAGGAACACGGACTCCATTTCCCAGCAAGCGTTGGAGCAGCATTACATTTACGTTACCAGACTGCGCTGTTCGTATTGTTGAGCTAGAAGGCCGTATACTCCAAGTGTTTGTTCTACTGGTTGTTTTTGATTTATGCATTATTGTTATTGAGTATTTACATTCCATTTAAATAAAAAACATTTAGTGTGCATCTTCCTTCAGAAGAACCTAGTTCAGGTTGGAGTAGAGGATTGCTGTGAGCATAGTATTAATACAACTACACACTTAAACCTTTTGTGTGTCCTCCAGCTAAAAGAACAATACCTGTTTGTCAAGAAGCTTTATTGACATCATCATTATCAGTCCACTTGCTCTTGGCCTGCTGGACAGCAGGAGGTTGTAACATGCAGCAGAGTATCTGAGCACACAGACAGGAAGTGAGGTAGGGGACAGACATGCTGCCTTCCAAACCGCTGGGAAGTTGAAAATAACCCACTTGAAGATTCTGGGGTCCCCTCCTAAAGCATTCCAGTAGAAAGTAAACTGCAAACATGGCTGATGACCTCATTAAGTTTATTGTTTAGCGTTAGCGGTGCATTAAAGTCCATATGATGACATCTAACCTTGGTCACGCTTGACATTTTACATGAAAAAAGTCCAAATAGGAGAATACAGTCTTTTATCTTCATCCCAGTGTTCATGAACGACAGCTTATGTTGGATTCAGACGTCTATTCTAACCAGTAATATACTCATGAACATATTCTATGCTGGCCTCTACTTGACCTTGTCATTCACTATCATTCAAGTGTGACATCACATGTCTTTATCCGCCACCACTTCAATTGGCATTCCGGTACGCTTTTATTAGACGGAGCTCATACATTTCCGGCTTCCCCACGTCTGGAATGCACCAACAGACAGACAGGAAGTGAGTTTGGGGACAAGTAGACAGACTGGAAGTGAGGTAGGGAACAGACAAGTGGACAGGAAGTGAGGCGGTGACAGACAAGTAGACAAAAGGTGAGATGGGGACAGACAAGTAGACAGACAGGAAGTGAGGTGGGGGCAGACAAGTAGACAGGAAGTGAGGTAGGGTACGGACAAGTAGACAGACAGGAAGTGAGGTGGGGGCAGACGAGTAGACAGGAAGTGAGGTAGGGTACGGACAAGTAGACAGAGAGGAAGTTACGTGGGGACAGACAAGTAGACAAGAGGTGAGATGGTGACAGACAAGTAGACAGGAAGTGAGATGGTGACAGACAAGTAGACAGGAAGTGAGGCGGGGACAGACGAGTAGACAAGAGGTGAGATGGGGACAGACAAGTAGATAGACAGGAAGTGAGGTGGGGACAGACAAGTAGACAGAAAGTGAGGTAGGGTACGGACAAGAAGACAGACAGGAAGTGAGGTGGGGGCAGACAAGTAGACAGAAAGTGAGGTAGGGTACGGACAAGAAGACAGACAGGAAGTGAAGTGGGGGCAGACAAGTAGACAGGAAGTGAGGTAGGGGGCAGACAAGTAGACAGGAAGTGAGGTAGGGGACAGATAAGTAGACAGGAAGTTAGGCAGCTGCAGTAGAAAGCTTATTGTCTGTTTTCAAGAGACTCCGCCCCCCTGTCATCAGTGCCAGGGGGTGCTGTCTCAGCCAGGTGGGAGCAGGATTGTGGGGAGTAGGAGGAGGACATGCAGAGGATGGTGTCCTGATACTGTGACTGCCCGCCACTTCCTGCTTCCCCTCCTTTCTGCCTTGCTCCTCCCCCTTGCGAGCCAACCAGCTGCATGTGAGGCTCCTCTCTGTCGGCCTCCTGGCCCAGGTAGGCGGTATCGCTGAGCTGATGCGTGTCCATTTCTGCTTCTCCTCCTGCTCGCCCTGTGAGCCCCCCCCTCCTGGCCTTGCGGGGCTGGGGGGCGGAGGCAGGGAGGCTGTTGGGGAGCAGAGAGTGGATCTTGGGGAGCCAACGCTTTCGTACTCTGCGAGCATTGGTGCACATGTCTGCTGCAATCACGTTCATCTCACTCTCCTTGAAGCCTGGAGCAAACTTCTGACAGTACACTGAGGAACAAACATCAAGAAGCCTTTACTAGGAGACACGTGTGTGTGTGTGTGTGTGTGTGTGTGTGTGTGTGTGTTTGTGTGTGTGTCTTACGTTTAACTGTGTTTAACACTCGGTTGTCCAGTGGCTTTCGGCTCGGATCATTGGTGGAGGAGCGGATCCCCGTCCCACAGCTATTGGCCAGAGTGTTTCTATGGATACGATAACAAGCCAATGAGTGCCTATACTGACTGACACACACACACGCACACACACACCATGTGATAGAGCAGTTATGTAAAGCAGCTGCATTGTGATGGAGGCTCCTTGCTGAGAATACACAACACGCAAAAGTCTCAACATGACGTATGACGATATCATATCTGATGATGCCACGTGACACACGTCTTCATGCACACGCACATACACAAACAGCACTAACATGCTTGACTGACTCTGCTGGTGGAACCTTTGGGAAAACAATCCAATCAGACAGTTGTTTATGTAGCATCCTAAGCTAGGCTAACCAAGCTAACAGGAAGTGAGGTGGGGGACAGATAAGCTGAGACAAGAAGTGATGTGTGGGAAAGATAAGATGAGACAGGAAGTGACGTTTGGGGCAGATAAGCAGAGACAGGAAGTGGGGTAATGGACAGATAAGCTCAGACAGGAAGAACGGTGGGGGACAAATAAGATGAGACAGGAAGTGACGTGGGAACAGATAAGATAGACAGGAAGTGGGGTAGGGGACAGATAAGCTCAGACAGGAAGTGACATGCGGGACAGATGAGCACAGACAGGAACTGACGTGGGGGACAGATAAGCTCAGACAGGAAGTGAGGTGAGGGACAGATAAGATGAGCCAAGAAGTGACGTGGGGGACAGATAAGATGAGACAAGAAGTGGGGTAGGGGACAGATAAGCTCAGACAGGAAGTGAGGTGGGGGACAGATAAGATGAGACAGGAAGTGACGTGGAGGACAGATAAACTCAGACAGGAAGTGAGGTGGGGGACAGATAAGATGAGACAGGAAGTGAGGTAGGGGACAGATAAGATGAGACAGGAAGTGAGGTAGGGGACATGGAGCTCACCTATCAAAGAAGGTCGCCAGCAGCCTCCTGAGTAGAACTTTGTGTTTGACTCCAGCGCACAGGTGACAGTTCATCAGCTGACCTCGAGTCATGAACACACCTGAACCTGCACACACGCACACACACACTATTGTGCGTCTAATGTGTCAGGTGGTTTGTTTGATGATGTAACAAGGAAGCTCCGGAAAGACGTGAGGGTGGTGTTAATAAATCCAAATCTTTGCTGGTTTAGGTAATGTTTTTCATTTCTTGGAGGCGGTCCTACCTGCCACCAGCTCCACCTTCTCTCCAGGTTCTCCCTCCGTGTAGAGCGACGGATGGCAGCGATATCCAATCTGGCTGACCAGACTGGCTGGGAGCGCCATGTTGTCTCCGCCCACCAGCATGCACACACGCCGCTCGCTGGCCAACGGCAGGCGCAGCGAGTCCATCTTCTCCTGTCCTGGACCAATGAGGGCAGAGGAGGAGGTGCTACAGGTGCATGTTGTACGTGGCGCTTACCATGCTGCCCAAACACGTGCTGGAACATTCCAGACTGGCTGCTGTTGCAGGAGTAATTGTCCTCCAGCTCCTCCTCTGTTGGGGGGTGTGAGGGGGGCGAGTCTGTTGGGAGGCTGGACCCTTCCGAACTGGAGCGACCCCCACCTACCAGAAGGTAGGACTGCAGGCCCAGAACCACGCCTCCACCTGCACCTAGGTAACACAGAGCGCCTGCTGTGCCGGTCTGAAGCTCCCCTGCAAAGTCCACTCTGAGGACAGAAGGGGGACACGTCAGTGTGGGACAAAGGTCGGAGCGGTGAGACATCCTCACCTGGCCTCCACATCTTCTCCAGGAGGCGAGTCTCGTCTCTCCTGTTTGATCCTGCTGGCAGCCATCAGCAGCTCCTCTGGACTAATGGAGTGAGGGTCTGGACTGGCACCCTGTGGCTGGGGGGTGGTGTGCTGCCGCACCACGTGGGTGTCCAATGGTCCGAGCTCTTCTGCTGAGGTAGTCTGTAAACCGCCAACACAAAGTTCAGAACTCAAAGTACTAGATCACTAATTGGGTCACGGTTCCTAAAGGTTCTACCTGGACTAACAGGTGTGTCAGTAGGTGTGGCCAAGCTCACCTGCGAGTCACAGCAGTAAGGCGAGGAAGATGAGGACTTCATCATCATCAGTTCCAGGCCTCGCTCCACGATGTTCTGGATCTGCAAATACCCGGCCGTGTACATGAGGACCAGCTGCTCGCTGGCGGCCATGTTGAGGCGTCCCGTGTAGCAGAAGGAGAGAATCTGCCGGAAGCAGGCGGGCGTCACTGAAGAGGGCAGCTCAAAGGTCACCTGGGACGACCCACTGGGCTCAGAGGACTCCGAGCTGAACAGGTCTCTGAAGTAGAGCGAGGAGGCGGCCAGAACCGCACGGTGGGCCTTGAACACCTGACCCTGGACCAGGATGGAGACGTCGCAGTAATGTCCCAGCAACCGCTGATGGTTCAGACTTCCCAACACGCTGCTGCCAAAGTCCGGAATCTCCACCTGCAGCAGACCCTCCGACATGGTGACAGGCGGGGGACGGAGGGCGTGACAGGAAGAGGCGGAGCCGGGGTGTGTTCACGTGTCTGGGGGCGTGCCGGTGTTGCCTCCGGAAGGTTTTGCATCCATGTTTCTGTGGCGGGTTTAGGGGTCAAAGATTCAGGGTTAGGCTTAGCTGGGGTCACAAAAGAAATGCGGTGCTGCAGATTAGCAGGGGGCGGGCTCCATATCAATCCATGTATTCAATTTGTTAAAAAACTCAACATTTTTTACTGTCTGACCTGGTCCCGTAGAGTCCTGTAGTCTAATCAAGGTTAGTCCAGATGGGTCAGTGAAGTCCAGTCCAGCAGGGGAGGACACATTTCAAGACTAAAAAGGGTCCGGTCCAGCAGCCCACCAGAGTCCAGGAGAGTCAGTAGAGTGTGGTTGTTGCTGTTGAGACGCTCACCTCCTCTCTGCTCGTCTCCTCCATGCAGCAACGCAGCGTCTGCTGCTTCCTGGGGGGGGGGGGGGGGGGGGGGGGGGGGCAGACAGACAAGGAGGGGAGGGGGGCCAAGTCATCTGAGGACAGCGAAGGAGCTAATGCGGCTAACTGCCCTGCAGAGGACGATGAGGGAGTGGGACACGCATGCCAGTGTGTGTGTGCGTGCGCTGCATTGCAGTGCTGTGGCTCAGTTAGCATGCTGACTACACACACACACACGTGCATGCGGACGTCTGGGGCTGCTATAATGCTGTGATTGGTCATGTGATTTATTTGATTACGTCATAGAACGGTACAGAAAGCGCTGAGTCATGTTGTGGTATGAAAACAGTATTTCATTTAATGAGCAGAATCAACAATAAAAACACTTCACAGGACGCCCAGCCCCTCCCTCTCATGTGAGTGACACACTGCAAGGGGCGGGGCCTGAAATGGCAGTGAAAGACGGGGACAGGCGTGTCCAATCAGACGAGGAGGCGGGAGGATGGCAGCTTCCACCTCCTGGATCGCACTTTGAAGAAGAAGAAGAGGAGCATGAGGACGAGGCAGGAGGACACGTAGAGGACGACACAAAGGCTCATGTCCACGCTGTTGAAGCCCACGGCCAAAATCCACACCCCTCCACTGGCGCCCTGCACAACTTCCTGTTGTGGGCGGAGCTCCGGACGCTCCTCCACATGAGGGCGGGTGTGAGGCACGCCCAGACGAAGGGGGGTGCGGGCGTGTCTGGAGGACAGGTTGTCCGTGGCGTAGTGATGTCGCAGGAAGTTGAGCACGTTCTCCAAGTCCCAAACATGGACGCCATCTTTCTCCCCGTGACAGGACGCGCAGAGGGAGGGGCTGGGCCATGCTTCTTTGGGGAAGAGGGGGTCTTCACTCAGAGACCCTGCAGGAGGACCATCATGATGTCAACAATGCAACCTAGCGTTTGTGTGTGTGTGTGTGTGTGTGTTACCCGCGAGTCTGGAGTTGACCATGTTGTGTTGTCTCCACAACCACATGACCTCCTCTTGGGGGGTCTGGATGGAGGCCAAAGTTGAGGAGGCCTTCTCAAAGTGGTGACCACATTCTTCACATCCAAAAAACCTCCTCATGTAACCTTGCATGACCTTCAACACTGGAGCACCTTCAGTACCCATGGCTACGTGCACGCACACATACACACACACACACACACACACAGGTTTAATAGTGCGTGTGTGTGTGTGTGTGTGTGTGCGTGCGTGTGTGTGTGTGTGTGTGTATATACCTGTGTCAGCCAGTGCATCAGGTGTGGCATCATGTTGGACCGTCAGGACGTGGAAGAGAGTCCAAATTGAACACGGGTAACCTCGCAGCCCATCCCTGCTACCTTGGCAACCAACCCAGTTAAGCCCCACCCCCAAGAACACACCTGTGATCTGAAATAGGAAGTCAGTTGCAGCATTTCAAAATGGTGAGGACATGTAGACACACAGAGAGGACATGGAGACACATATGGAGACACACAAAGAGGACATACAGATGCCCAGAGAGGACAAAGAGACACACAAAGAGGACATTGAGACACATGTAGACACACAGTGGACATGTTGACACACAAAGAGGACATACAGACACATATGGAGACACAAAGAGGACCCGGAGACACACAAGGACACGGAGACACACAAAGAGGACATACAGATGCCCAGAGAGGACATGGAGACACACAAAGAGGACATTGAGACACACAAAGAGGACATGTTGACACACAGAGGACATAAAGACACACATGGAGACACAAAGAGGACAATGAGACACATGTAGACACACAACAAGGACATGTAGACACACAAAGAGGACATACAGATGCACAGAGAGGACATGTAGACACACAGTGGCCATTGTCTCACCCTCATCTTGTTGTCCACCAGGTCCAGGACAGCCTGGTATGGGATTTGTTGCAGTGGGAGACTGTGCAGCCAATCAGAGAGCATCTCCATGAGCTTCACGACTGGACCCCCACCCGGGTACAACTACACACACACACACACACACACGTCTATCACATGCTACCATGGCAGCCATGTTGGCTTATTTAAGTTAAGTGTTTGTAGCATGATGCTAGCTGCTAACAAGCTAACTGTTACCTTGGCAACCAACGTGACAAAGTCCTTAAAAACCTTTAGCTCCGCCCCCTCCAGTATAGGGTGCCTGGCTAGCTCCACCCTCAGCACGTAGTGCAGCGCCGATTCCAGGTCCGCCGTGTACACCCTCCGCCTGTCAAAGTCCTTCCACGCCGCCGTGGAGGCTTGCCGGGACACGTGTCCTTCTCTGCTGGACCCGTGTGTCCTCAACCTGCGCTGGACGCCAGGTAGTGTCCTCAGCAAGGACGTGAAGAAGAACCTCTGCCTCTTCTCACTGACAAACACAATTCCTCACAACATGACCCTCAGATAGGGTGTGTGTGTGTGTGTTTGTGTGTGTGTGTGTGCTGACGTGTGCTGGTGCGTGTGTGTCCCGTTGGGGTGCAGCAGGTAGAGGGAGGGCAGGGCTGTGATGTTGAGCGCGTCCAGCAGGGGGCGATCGGCGCTGAGTGCTCGTCTCACGTGCACGCCGGAGTAGGGCAGCAGGTCCAAGGTCACCTGGACAACAATGGACACGCCCCCTTTTGAGCCCTGCAAGCCACAAACTGTCATCTCGACGAATCTGTGGGCGTGGTCTTACCTCTCGACCCACGTACGACTCCGCTTCCTCCACGATGAGGGCGGTGAAGTCACCTGTCCTTTGACCCAGCAGAGGGAAGATCTGTGCAGAGCTGCACACACACACACACACACACACACACACACACACACACACACACAGTGAGTGTGTTGTCATGGCAACAGGCTGCTGTGTAGCTCATAGTGGGTGGGCTGTGTTGTCTGTGGTACCTCCAGGGTTCTAAAGGTGGACGGGGTTCTGGTGCTCTGGTGTGGTTCTGCAGGATGTCCACCATCAGCTGTCTCACTGGCTGCACCCCCCGGTCCGCACCTGTCCACACCCACACATGAAAGTCAGCTACAGTATGACAGCCAGGTAAGCATGCAGCAGGTGTGCACGTGTCTCACCTCTGTAGGTGGTCCCTTTGTCCGTGGGTGGACAGTGAGCATGAAAATACTTTGGACAGACATGAGGACATGAGGACGAGCCAGAGTTGTCTGTGGTGAAACGAGCACGTGTCCCTCACCTTAAACGTGGGGTAGAACTTGACGTTGTAGTCCTTACACACGTCATAGTTGTCCTCCTGTGCGCAGTCCAACACCGCCATGTTGATCACCTGCCGCCAGTCTGACACACGCACACGCACAGTGAGAAGGTCTCGTTAGTGTCCATCTGTCACTAGCTTTGTCCCTGAGGACCATTCAACTGCAAAGCAGCTGCCACGCACACACAGGCACACAAAGACAGGCTGAAAATGCACACACATGCGACGTGTATGGTCGTTCGGGATCAATAAAGTGTTTATTATCCATCTATTTGTCGAATCCATCAGGCCGAGTTGAGAAGAATATTCTAGTCGATGAGAAAACATCCAAGCTGCTCGTCACATTTCAGCGACGTTTGCGAGATGGTGTGAAGCTTCCAAAAAGCAGCCTATTTCTATCGGAGTTTGGTGCGGCGGAGAAAGCGGTACCTTTGACGTCTTGGGCCAAAGCCTTCCAAGTCCCGGAGAACTGGATGCAGTGTCCACACCACGACGAGAAGAACTGGACCAGCCAGGCGGAGGACGAGTTGGTGACGGTGGACGTGAAGCTGGAGCTGCTCAGCACCGCCAGCGGGTCGTCCTCTGTGTACAACCGGGCGGCGCTTGCCTGAGCACCGAACGCCACCTGGAGAAAGAGCGACGCCGTCCAGCAGAACCGGAACATCCAGACCATGATCCAGGCTCGCCGAGGACAGAACGTCAAAGAACCGACGAACCGAGTCCGCAGACCGACACAAAACACTGCCGGCGAGACATGAGAGCAGCCTCCGTAGACCGGAAGTGAAGACGTCTCACTCGGAGTCGTTTCCGGAAAGCAGCTTTTGTCCACACGGTGACGCTGCTCCCTTACCTTACAGCGAAGATGGATGGATGGATGGATGGATGGATGGATGGATGGATGGATGGATAATTTATTGATCTCCAAGAGAAACTCACACTGTGCATAAACACAATATTAATAATAAATAATAATAATTACAAAATAAAACAACATATCTCCAATAGGTGTTTACTAATGATATATTTCATGAATAAGTTTTCAGGTTCAAAGGACACGTCGGGCTTGTTCATTTCCGGGTCACCGCCGTCCTGTGCGTTGTGTCACCATGGCAACCGAGCAGTAAGCCACCAAGACGCACGCTGTTGTTGATGAAAGTGAGTTTTTATTCTTTCATTATTCTTTATGATGATGGACGTGACGTCACAGTGTTTATTGTTAGGACTTAGATGACGATGGTGCACAGGAAACGTTCAGGAGTTTCTTCACTAGAGGGCGGCATGACGTCGCCCAGAGTGGGCGTGGTTAGAGAGTCTATGCTGGCCAATCCATTGCTGATCAAGGTAAAACGCGTGTGACGTCACAGCAGTGGAAAATAAGTAAATAAGTGCAATGAAATCATAAACTTACGGAAAAAGATAAATGTGTGTGTGTGTGTGTGTGCGTGTGTGTGTGGAAGCAGGCGTGTGTGGGTCACAGCCGTTCTCGAGGTCTTTATGTTCCTGGTCCACATTTCACGTTTGGAGCCAGCAGCTAGCAAGGAGAAGGGGGCGTGGCTGAAGGTAACACACACAGAGGGGGCGTGGCTGACATATAAGTCATGATCCATGACGTAGCACATGCTGGCTAGCTTAGCTAACGTGACATAAAGCTCCATCCGAGGTTGGAAGTATAGGGTCATGGAACAAAAAAGTCGAGTGGTAGACCCAAACAATGTCACTGACCCTGAGTCGGGTGATCCCCTCGGCTGTCCGTCAAGACACAGGACCATACTCGGCCCAAATGACGTTTCTTAGTGGTGCCGAGTGCAGTCCAATAACCATCAGACGCCATCTGCCATGTTTCGTACCTCCATTGTCAAGGCAGCGGGTTGTAGGTGTGGCTTAAAGTGGTTGGTGCCTGTCATGGCGGTAATCTCAGAACCCACTGGTGGGGTCTGCAGCTCTGGCAGCTGCTGAGGCAAAAACTTGGACGTGGGAGGAGTCAGGAGAAGCCATGGAGAACGACTTCAAGTTGGCTTCAAAGAGATTCTGCACCACCATGAGCTGCCTCAGGAGGGGGCGGGCAGGTGGACGGACAAGGTAGAGGATCACACTCCTCAACCTTGCTGGTAAGGTCTATTCAGGCGTTCTGGAGAGGAGGATCCAGATAGTTGAATCTCGGATTCAGGAGGACCAGTGTGGTTTTCATCTTGGTCATGGAATTGTGGTCCAACTCTACACTCCGCAGGGTCCTTGAGGATGCATGGGAGTTTGCCCAACCAGTCTACAAGTGTTTTGTGGACTTGGAGAAGTCATTAGACCGTGTTCTTTGAGGAAGTCTGTGACTTGTACTCCAAGGATAGGGGGTACCAGACCCCCTAATTCAGGCATTTCCTTCCCTGTATGACAGGTGTCAGAGCTTGAACTGCATTGCTGGCAATAAGTCGGACTGGTTTCCAGTGAAGGTCGTACTCCGCCAGGGCTGCCTGATTCTGTTCAAGACTTTTATGGACAGAATTTCTAGGTGCAGCCAGGGCGTTGAGGGGTTCCGGTTTGGTGGCTGCTTGAATTGGGTCTCTGCTTTTTGTGAATGTGAAGCGGCTGGGATGAGAATCAGCACCTCCAAGTCCAAGTCCATGGTTCTGGCCCAGAAAAGGGTGGAGTTCCATCTCCGGGTCAGGGATGAGGTCCTGCCCCAAGTGGAGGAGTTTAGGTACCTTGGGGTCTTGTTCATGAGTGTTGGATCAGTTCATCTGATCAGAGTTCATCTGATTCAGTTCATGGATCAGAGTGTTGTTGGATCAGTTCTGTCCGAGTGGAGGGTCCATGAGTCCAAACAGGAGAGCCCCGCCCCATGTCGAACGCTCAACCAGGATTTTGTGGCACTCAACTAGGACGCGGTCCAATCCGGTCTGGTAACGCTCAAACAGATGAAGGAGTACAGAGCGCAGATGGGCGTGGTCAAGCAGAACCCCGCCCCCAAAGTCCAGAAGGCCAGGACTTCACAGCGCCCAGATGTCCCCAGCATCACCTTTGGGATCAAGACCAGCAGGTGGGCCCAACGAGTTGGTGTCATTAAAGGAGTCGGCATGTTTAGAGAAGTCTGTGTTGTGCTCAGGGCCTCGTCCCCTCTCTTTCATCTTCTGTCTCACGAGTACGCTCGCCGTTGGCGAGATGATGTCATCAAACCATGCACGCGTGCACACACACTTGCAAGACACAGACAAGAGTGTGTGTGCATGTGTGCAGCGTTTTGCAGACACGAGGACGACTTTGGTGCGCAGGAGTACAAGTCTTCCTCACACACAGGTAACACACACACACACACACGTATGCGTGTGAACGTGTGCACGTGTGTTTAGGTGTCTCCTGCTGTGGACAGTTTCAGGAAGTAGGACGTCTTCGTCTTCATGTCAACAACACGTCCAATAAAAGTCCACTTGACTCTTCCTCGTCATCATTGTATGCGACACGTGCACACACACACGTGCACTAAAAGAGCAGGGCGGCGCTAAGGTGATGAAGGACACCCACGTGTGTCCACATCAACATTGTTATTATTATTATTATTAGTGTACGACATGAACACGCACGCTTTCGGAAGTTTGTTCGTTGATTGGTTCCAGTTGTGCGCGTGCAGCAACAGCAGAGGAGGAGCTTGACTTTCACTTTCTCTTTGGCTGCCGGAGGATGGATCAATAACAGTCCGTCGGTTCCTTCCCGCCTTTGCTTGCTAGCAGGGTCGCAGTGACGTCACAGGAGCAGCTGAGGGGGACCACGTGAGGACATGGACCGCTTGTCTCCGGGAGACCCGGAGACCCCAGAGTGCCGTTGGGCGCACGCGCAGCCTCGTTCCCAGCCTAACACACCCGCGCTTCCCGGGCGGGTTCGACCCCGCAGCTTCCTCATCCGGGACATCCTCGCGGAACACCCGGGCCTGACGCGGGACAGACCCGAACCGTTCCAGACCGGACCAGGACAGAAAGGAGCGGACAGGAACACCACCCGCCAAAAAACAGCTGGTAGGTCCAAATCATTTTATAAATAACAATGCAAAAAAAAAAAAAAGCTATATGTAAATCAAATCAAAATAACATCCAAATAGAATAAAAATGAATGTTAATGTAAACATAGAAATAATAAAAATGTAGCTAGTAAATGTAAAACATTTACTTTTTATTTAAAAAAAAACATGAATATCGATGATTTATTAAAATAAATGAAATATTGTGACACGCGAAAATGGCTGACTTATTCAAAGTTGTTTAAAATTGTCATGTGATGAAGAAAGATGTGAATATGTGATTTATTGAATGAAAAATGAAATGCGGTCATGGAAAAAAAAGAGAGCTCCCTTGTTTCTGCAGCTGATTGATCCATTGGAATGCCTGCTGCAACTAAAGGTACGTTTGCTTGGACAAATGGAGCGATGACAACAAGTGTATCTTAGAAGAGTTTCATTTAGGAGCTGATAGCTCGCAACTTCCATGCTTCCAAAGCTCTAGCATTGTACTGCCAAAACATGGAACTCTTAGGAATTATTTTTGTTGTCATTGTTATGTTTGTCTTTCGTTGCATGAGGCATTCAAATGAGCACAGAAGTGAAGAAACAAGGGTGCTCTCATCGTTGCTTCCATGACTGGCTCGTGGCACGTTATGAAGAAAGTGATGAATACGTCTGATGGGTTCCATGTCAGAAAAAAAAAAAAAAAAAAAAAAAAAACGGTGACAAAATCAAGTTTTGCCGACCTTTGGCCTGTGTCAATCACACAGAAAGGGGCGGGGCTTCCGCGTCGCACCTGAAGAAGGCTCGAAAGGCTCGGACGGCGTTCAGCGAGCAGCAGCTGGCTCGTCTAGAGGGAAGCTTCCAGAAGCAGAAGTACATCAGCATGCACGAGCGAGCGGCGCTGGCGGCGACGCTGCAGCTGAGCGACGCGCAGGTCAAGACCTGGTACCAGAACCGCAGGTACAACCGGCGCCCCCCACCAGTGGGGGCGGGGTGGCAGGAACGCTCGCGCAATGCTAACCAGACTCAACTTTTCAAACTTGCTCCCACAGAACCAAGTGGAAACGCCAGGCAGCGCTTGCTTTGGACGGTGCCATGTTCCCTCCCACTCACGGCCTGTACATGATTGCTCCGCCCATTCTGGACCTCTACCAGTGCCACGCCCCACTGCTTGTTCAATGAGAAGCCAGTGTGATGACATCATTTGCATTTATTAATAAAAGAGGAAAAAGTTGTCGGTGTTGTTGCATGTATTGGCCAATAGGGGCACCATCTTTCACTTTAATGTCACATGACAGAGAATGTGCAAGTGATCACTGTAGTTCCTCCTCCTCCTCCTCCTCCTTCTTCTTCTTCTTCTTCAGCCCGTCCAGGCCACTGGAGAACTCTGACCGGAGCAAAACGATGCTCTTGTGACCCGAACAGAACCTGAACCAGAAAAAAGACATCATCATTCTAGCATCACGCCATCTAAAGGGGCGGAGTCGGCCCACGCTATTGTATGCCAGGTAGGAGGGGTTAGCAGAAGAGGAAAGGGGCGTGTAGCAACAAGGTCTCCACTCACTTCCTGCGTGCGCTCTTCTTTTTGACGTCACGTCTGGCGCTCTCCGTCTTCTGCTTCCTGGGCGGGGCGGTGCCGCCAAGGTGATGCGGAGCGTCTCGCAGGCCGAAGCTCTTGGCGGCGTGGCCCAGGTGGAGGGCGTGGATGTGGAAGACATGCTTGAGGTGGGCGGGGTAGCTGGTATACGACCTCAGGTAGGACTGTAGCGCTGATGATATCACAAGTAGGTCACATGACCCGCCACAGGTCGGGCCGTGCCGTGCTCGTTACCTCTCTTGGCGTTCTGCACCGACTTGGCGTCTGCGTGGACAAAGTTCTCAAAGTGCGTCTGCAGGACGGTGGCTCTCTCGCGCGTCTCCTGCTCCCGAGCTTTGGATGAACTCTGAGGGACATCCGTGCACACGCCAATCTCAGGGAAGCCCCGCCCCCAAGAGCCCAAGCACCGTGCTGCAGGAAGGTGTCCTACCTTGCTGTGGTACTTGCCCCGCCCCTTGTAGGTGTCGTCCCTCATGAGAGTGGACAGGATGTCCAGCAGCTTCATCTCCGCCAGGCTGAAAGACATCCACAACAGGAAGTAGATCCACATCCCTGTGACAAGAGGACATGGAACCAGAACCGCACGCACCTGATGTTGTGATTGGCCAACTCCGAGATGAAGGCAGACTCTGCAGGAGTGAGGAAGAGGAGGCTGCTTCCTCGCGCTCCGATACGAGCCGTGCGGCCGACCCGGTGGACGTACTCTGCTGCGGTGCTGGGAGGGGTGTACTGCACACAAGAACCCGAGTTTGGACCACGCCACCACGCCCTGAAACCAGACTGTGTGTGTGCACAACCTGAAGGATCCAGGTGACGTGAGGGAGGTCCAGACCTCGAGCGGCGACGTCCTGAAAGACAAACCATGTGTTGAAGGAGGGTGGTGCGCCCCCCAGGGGTGAGCAGGCCAAGTACTGACCGTGCACAGCAGAACCCCACACGCAGCAGACGAGAAGTTCTGGAAGACTTCACAACGCTCCTGTTGGACGCAACAAACGCACCCTGCACATCAGCTGACCCACGCAAAGACGCGCGCTACAATGTGCACGCGGCTACACGGCGACCTCACCTCCTGGTGCATGTTGCCATGGAGACGCAGGAAGCGCAGTCCGGGCTGCCGATTGGCCAACAGCACGCCAGAGAGCAGCGAGTGCAGGAAGTCCACCTCCTCGCAGCTCGACACGAACACCATCACCTTGTTCTCCGAGAACTGGACCCGCCAGAAACACACGTGTCAGAACCCCGCCCACCACAAGAACGCACGGCCCAATGAGTCACCTGACACTTGTCCAGCACGAAGGCGGCCAGACACACCAGCCGGACCTTGCTGGGAACCAGAACCACAAACTGCCTCAGCGCTGGAGGCACCGCAAAGCTTTCTGATTGGCTGCTTGGGGCAGGGTCAGAAAGATGGATGCTAATTGGGTCGTTCAAACACACGTCTGCTAGACGAGTCACGCCTGAAACACACGCATACAGGAAGTGACTACTCGAACGGATGCACGTGTACACATGCACACACACACAGGACATGACTACTGGGACGTGCACGTGTGAACACGCATGTGCACACACAGAAAGTACTGACTACAGCCGCGCGCATACACGCATGCACACGCACGTGTGTGAGTGTGTAGTTACTGTGTGTGAGTGTGTAGTTACCGTGTGCGAGTGCGTAGTTACCGTGTGCGAGTGCGTAGTTACCGTGTGCGAGTGTGTGGTTACCGTGTGCGAGTGTGTAGTTACCGTGTGCGAGTGTGTAGTTACCGTGTGCGAGTGCGTAGTTACCGTGTGCGAGTGCGTAGTTACCGTGTGTGCGTAGTTACCGTGTGCGAGTGTGTGGTTACCGTGTGTGAGAGTGTAGTTACCGTGTGTGAGTGTGTAGTTACCGTGTGCGAGAGTGTAGTTACCGTGTGTGCGAGTGTGTAGTTACCGTGTGCGAGTGTGTAGTTACCGTGTGTGCGAGTGTGTAGTTACCGTGTGTGAGTGTGTAGTTACCGTGTGCGAGTGTGTAGTTACCGTGTGCGAGTGCGTAGTTACCGTGTGCGAGTGCGTAGTTACCGTGTGTGTGTAGTTACCGTGTGCGAGTGTGTAGTTACCGTGTGCGAGTGTGTAGTTACCGTGTGCGAGTGCGTAGTTACCGTGTGCGAGTGCGTAGTTACCGTGTGCGAGTGCGTAGTTACCGTGTGTGTGTAGTTACCGTGTGCGAGTGTGTAGTTACCGTGTGCGAGTGTGTAGTTACCGTGTGCGAGTGCGTAGTTACCGTGTGCGAGTGCGTAGTTACCGTGTGTGCGTAGTTACCGTGTGCGCGTAGTTACCGTGTGCGAGTGTGTGGTTACCGTGTGTGAGAGTGTAGTTACCGTGTGTGAGTGTGTAGTTACCGTGTGTGAGTGCGTAGTTACCGTGTGCGAGTGCGTAGTTACCGTGTGCGCGTAGTTACCGTGTGCGAGTGTGTGGTTACCGTGTGTGAGTGTGTAGTTACCGTGTGTGAGTGCGTAGTTACCGTGTGCGAGTGCGTAGTTACCGTGTGCGAGTGCGTAGTTACCGTGTGCGCGTAGTTACCGTGTGCGAGTGTGTGGTTACCGTGTGTGAGTGTGTAGTTACCGTGTGCGAGTGTGTAGTTACCGTGTGCGAGTGTGTAGTTACCGTGTGTGGGTGTGTAGTTACCGTGTGCGAGTGTGTAGTTACCGTGTGTGGGTGTGTAGTTACCGTGTGTGAGTGTTGCTGACAGTAGAACATTTTGTCTGTTTGGTCCAGTTGAGTTCAAAGCATTTAAAATGATTGACAGGTCTTTCTCAAAGCCTAAGTCCAACGTCCTAAACACACACACACACGCACGCACGCACGCACACACACACGCACAGGGAGAATACAAAGTGGTTGTAAATTTCATTTTTTTTTTGTTTTAATTTGGTGACTGATGGAGAGCCAAAGTTCTAGAAGGTTCTATTGGTACCGGTCAGCCTCGTCCAGAACCAGCCAGCGGACCGCACTGAAGGCGATGCTGAGGGTGTGTTTGATGTGATCCACCAGACGTCCAGGAGTGGAGATGAGGATGTTGATTCCCTTTCGGAGTCTGAGGAACCAAAGAAAAAATTCTTATGTCTTACTCCTGGACCACCACCCCCTCAAAACATCAAAGTCTTACTCCACCCACCTGGCCTTCTCAGCCTTCCGCTTCTCTCCGCCCATGAGAACGCCGGGAACGATCCACATGAAGGGCTGTGTGCGGGACAAGAAGCTGAGTCAGCACTTCCTGGGGCTCTTTCACAATAAGAGTGTGCTGTGTTACCTTGAGAAGCTTCTGGAAGGTGTGGAAGGTCTGGAGGGCCAGCTGGAGACAACACAAACAACACATGCTCAATCATGGCGCCCTGCCAGCCAATCAGGAGCCAGGACACAGTGGTCCAGTCCTTCCGCAGGGGGGGCACTCGAAGGAGCAACAACAACGTGAGGCAACCAACCTCTCTGGTGGGAACAATGAGCACCGCCAGCGGACCGTCCGAGCGGCTGACCTTCGGTTGTAACGCCTGCAGCGCTTGGACCAGCGGGACGGCGAAGGACAGTGTCTTACCTGCAAGACACTACGTGCACATCAGCAAGCGCCACCCACGTGCGCACACTCAACCCGCTCCAGCGTCATCTCACCTGAACCGGTCTGGGATCGAACGACGGCATCTCGTCCCGACAGGAGAGCAGGGATGGTTTGCTTCTGAACACTGAACACCAAACAAACAACGCCATCACAAGTGTGCACGTGTGTGTGTGTGCACGTGTGTGTTAAACCTCACCTGGTCAGTGTGAAAACATTCAGGACTTTCTTCAACGTCGCCACCTGGTGGATGAAACAGAGCCTCAGGACCCACAACACAATGTGCGCGCGCGTGTGTGTGTGCACACGTGCATGCGTGTGGGGTGCGTTACCAGGTGGGGGTGCAGGTTCAAGTCTGAGAAGGAGTCTGCAGTAAAAATCTTCTCAATCAACGGAGACACCTCAGGTCTGAAGGAAGTCATGAAAGGAAACATGATGACATCACCACACAGCCAATGAGAGGCGGGGCGGCGCACCTGTGGACTTGCGGGATGTCCGGGTTGTGTTTGAACAGAGACGACGTCTTGACGGCGCTCTTTGCGTCCGACTTCCTGTGGGTCTGCAAACAAGGTCACGTGACACAGGAAGCACAGCGGCCTCGTCTCTCGTCAGCTGACGTACCTGAGAGCGCGTGGGAGGAGGGGCTCTAGGCCCCGCCTCTTGCAGCCTGGCATGCTTGCCTCCGCGCCACCACTCGTTTGAGGAAGTCAACTTCCTCTTGCAGACTTTGACCTTATGAAGGGCAAAGAAAAACATCAGTCGCCATGGTTACATCCCACCGTCACAACGGCAACATGCAGTAGTTATCTGGAGAATGACGTAAACATGACATAATGACAAGCAGACTCACTGAGGTCCTTTTGGAGGACGACGATGATGATGACGTATTGAGACGCAGCTGGTCATCTGCTGAAGACATCTTGCACACACACATTACTGTATATATATATATATATATATATATATATATATATATATATATATATATATATATATATATATATATATATATACATATATATATATATATATATATATATATATACACACACACAGTATACTGTATTTGGATACATGGAATGCAATGAAAGCGCTTGCTGATGATGCGTTCAAGAACCTCCAGGAAAATTTTTCAGACAACGTAAACCTTCAAATATCAAATTTATGAAGCGAGTCGGGTTCAATTTAACTCGTTTCGATTTCGGATTTTCATTTTCAATTCGACCACGATCGCTGAGCAATGAGACACGTGTGTCGGTGCGCATGTGACTGTTTTTAGTTGCGTGTTTATAGACCAACGAGCAGCTAATGCTAAAAGTAGCCTCAACTCCTTCCATCAGTCAGCAAGTTTTGATGCTAATAAAACTATTCACACAAATCTTTCGTCATTAAACACAATTTACTTTCATGGTCATAACAACTATTCAAGCAGAAGCAAGCCAACAGAAAGACAAAACACACTTACTGTGGAACACACGTAGCGGCAACACGAGCCACCTCGTTTCCTGCTACGTCACGGACATGCGCAGTGCCTTCACTTAGCGCGCTTCGCGTTTTCATTTGGACACTATGGTGGTTTCCATGACAACAGACGTTACTGCTAATAATAATATGGAGCTGTGTAAAGATGATTCATGATTCGTCCAACATTGGCGCTGCAGTTAGCTTAGCTTAGTTTAGCATCAACACTTTTACGTTTCATAGTAAAACTGCAGAGTCAGGTCACATGAAACACACTCGCGTGAAAAAGCAGACTTTGTGAAGATTGTCGAACTTGTAGTAATCATCTTTATTGGATTACAAAAAACAATAAGTCGTGGACAAAGTAAAAGCACGGAATGCTCAAGACACTAACATCTGACGTGACCACGTGTCCGTCATATATCATGTCTCTGCCGCCCCAGTTCCTGCTGTTGACAGGAAGTCTTAAAATAGAGCTGTCAATCACGCAGGGACTACAGAGGAGGATTAATTATAGTCGTTTACCAAAATTGCCTGACAAAGACTTGTATGAGCTGTCAATCACCACAAAGCTCCGCCTTCAAGTCAACGTGCGTGGTGAAAGAGCACACCGGCACACACAAAGTGTTGTCAGTCACTGGTGAGATGTTTCTCCAAAACCTCAAAGACACTCTGAGGATCCTGATCAGCATCGATGTGCACGCCTTCTGGGAACACACACTACACACACACACACACACACACACACACACACACACATTAAAACCTAAATGACACTGATGTGTGTGTGCGTGTACCTGCAAGCCTGCAGTGTGTGTCCTGTACACACTGAGTGCGTGTGTGACCGTGCGTGTGCTGTCCTCACTTCTGCTCTGCAGACGGTTCTGGACCTCAGAATCCGGAGCGGGTCGAGTCACAGCATGAAAGCTGAAGCAGGAAGTGACATCACGGATCAAGTGATTGTCTTCATGTCCTTTTCACTTGACAGTCTTTGCTGCTTAAAAGTGTCCGTAGGTGTCTTTGTGTGTCCATATGTACAGTAGGTGTCCCATGTATGTATGTACACTGACCTGAGACCAGTGACAGGGTCTGTGGTTCTGAGTGTGAGTCTTTCCAAGCAAAGGTCATCAGTCAACTCCAGGAAGAAAACCCTGCAGTACACAGGGAAAAAAGTCATGATGTGAAGCGTAACACAAAGTGTGTGTGTGTGTGTGTGTGTGTACCTGTTGGGTGAGTTGGGTGACTGCTGCAGGTGTTTGACGTGCTGAAGGTCACATGGAAGGTGGTGAAGGATCCATCCTCTGGAGCTGCAGTCCACTTGGCTCAGACGTTCTTGGACAAGTTGAAGGGTCACAGAGTCTGGAAGTGGAGCACACAGCTGTGATGACATGATTACTATTGTTATGATTATTATTGCATATTCAAAAAATATTCTGTTGTGGAAAACTAGGGGTGTCAATTGAACATGTCATATGATTGTTGGCTTGTGTACTGGAGAACAACAAGCACGCTGGCATGTTGTCTACCACTACTATGTCTTCAAATAGTCACTTTGTTAGCAACAATAGTCACCTTCTATAAGCTCCACCCACTATGCTAAGTTCCACCCACCTGGCAGTGCAGCAGGCAGGTGTGATCGGACCTCTTCTCCCACAGCTGACTGGTCAGCTTCAGCCCATCTCAGCAGCTCAGTCCAACATACTAACACACCCGCACAGCGTTACCATGTTACAGTGTTACTGTCATAATGTTACAGTGTTACTGTCATAGTGTTACAGTGTTACTGTCATAATGTTACAGTGTTACTGTCATAGTGTTACAGTGTTACTGTCATAGTGTCACAGTGTTACTGTCAGTGTCACTGTCATAGTGTTACAGTGTTACTGTCATAATGTTACAGTGTTACTGTCATAGTGTTACAGTGTTACTGTCATAGTGTCACAGTGTTACTGTCAGTGTCACAGTGTTACTGTCATAGTGTTACAGTGTTAGTGTCATAGTGTTATAGTGTTAGTGTCATAGCGTTACAGTGTTAGTGTCATAGTGTTACAGTGTTAGTGTCATAGTGTTACAGTATACTGTCATAGTGTTACAGTGTTACTGGCATAGTGTTACAGTGTTAGTATCATAGCGTTACAGTGTTAGTGTCAGTGTTACAGTGTTAGTGTCATAGTGTCACAGTGTTACTGTCATAATGTTGCAGTGTTACTGTCATAGTGTTACAGTGTTACTGTCATAGTGTTATAGGGTTAGTGTCATAGTGTCACAGTGTTACTGTCATAATGTTGCAGTGTTACTGTCATAGTGTTACAGTGTTACTGTCATAATGTTGCAGTGTTACTGTCATAGTGTTACAGTGTTACTGTCATAGTGTCACAGTGTTACTGTCATAGTGTTGCAGTGTTACTGTCATAGTGTTACAGTGTTACTGTCATAGTGTTATAGGGTTAGTGTCATAGTGTTACAGTATACTGTCATAGTGTTACAGTGTTACTGGCATAGTGTTACAGTGTTAGTATCATAGCGTTACAGTGTTAGTGTCAGTGTTACAGTGTTAGTGTCATAGTGTCACAGTGTTACTGTCATAATGTTGCAGTGTTACTGTCATAGTGTTACAGTGTTACTGTCATAGTGTTATAGGGTTAGTGTCATAGTGTCACAGTGTTACTGTCATAATGTTGCAGTGTTACTGTCATAGTGTTACAGTGTTACTGTCATAATTTTGCAGTGTTACTGTCATAGTGTTACAGTGTTACTGTCATAGTGTCACAGTGTTACTGTCATAGTGTTGCAGTGTTACTGTCATAGTGTTACAGTGTTACTGTCATAGTGTTATAGGGTTAGTGTCATAGTGTTACAGTATACTGTCATAGTGTTACAGTGTTACTGGCATAGTGTTACAGTGTTAGTATCATAGCGTTACAGTGTTAGTGTCAGTGTTACAGTGTTAGTGTCATAGTGTCACAGTGTTACTGTCATAATGTTGCAGTGTTACTGTCATAGTGTTACAGTGTTACTGTCATAGTGTTATAGGGTTAGTGTCATAGTGTCACAGTGTTACTGTCATAATGTTGCAGTGTTACTGTCATAGTGTTACAGTGTTACTGTCATAATGTTGCAGTGTTACTGTCATAGTGTTACAGTGTTACTGTCATAGTGTCACAGTGTTACTGTCATAGTGTTGCAGTGTTACTGTCATAGTGTTACAGTGTTACTGTCATAGTGTTATAGGGTTAGTGTCATAGTGTTACAGTATACTGTCATAGTGTTAGTGTTACTGGCATAGTGTTACAGTGTTAGTATCATAGCGTTACAGTGTTAGTGTCAGTGTTACAGTGTTAGTGTCATAGTGTTACAGTGTTACTGTCATAGTGTTACAGTGTTACTGTCATAGTGTCACAGTGTTACTGTCATAGTGTTGCAGTGTTACTGTCATAGTGTTGCAGTGTTACTGTCATAATGTTGCAGTGTTACTGTCATAGTGTTATAGGGTTAGTGTCATAGTGTTACAGTATACTGTCATAGTGTTACAGTGTTACTGGCATAGTGTTACAGTGTTAGTATCATAGCGTTACAGTGTTAGTGTCAGTGTTACAGTGTTAGTGTCATAGTGTTACAGTGTTACTGTCATAGTGTTACAGTGTTACTGTCATAGTGTCACAGTGTTACTGTCATAGTGTTGCAGTGTTACTGTCATAGTGTTACAGTGTTTCTGTCATAATGTTGCAGTGTTACTGTCATAGTGTTACAGTGTTACTGTCATAAAGTCACAGTGTTACTGTCATAGTGTTACAGTGTTACTGTCATAGTGCCACAGTGTTACTGTCAGTGTCACAGTGTTAGTGTCATAGTGTTACAGTATACTGTCATAGTGTTACAGTGTTACTGGCATAGTGTTTCAGTGTTAGTATCATAGCGTTACAGTGTTAGTGGCATAGCGTTACAGTGTTAGTGTCATAGTGTCACAGTGTTACTGTCATAATGTTGCAGTGTTACTGTCATAAAGTCACAGTGTTACTGTCATAGTGTTACAGTGTTACTGTCATAGTGTCACAGTGTTACTGTCAGTGTCACAGTGTTAGTGTCATAGTGTTACAGTATACTGTCATAGTGTTACAGTGTTACTGGCATAGTGTTTCAGTGTTAGTATCATAGCGTTACAGTGTTAGTGGCATAGCGTTACAGTGTTAGTGTCATAGTGTCACAGTGTTACTGTCATAATGTTGCAGTGTTACTGTCATAGTGTTAGTGTTACTGTCATAATGTTACAGTGTTACTGTCATAGTGTCACAGTGTTACTGTCATAGTGTTATAGGGTTAGTGTCATAGTGTTACAGTGTTAGTGTCATAGTGTTACTGTCATAATGTTGCAGTGTTACTGTCATAGTGTTACTGTCATAATGTTGCAGTGTTACTGTCATAGTGTTAGAGTGTTACTGTCAGTGTCACAGTGTTACTGTCATAGTGTTTCAGTGTTACTGTCAGTGTTACAGTGTTAGTGTCATAGTGTTAGTGTCATAGCGTTACAGTGTTAGTGTCATAGTGGTACAGTGTTAGTGTCATAGTGTGACAGTGTTAGTGTCATAGTGTTACTGTCATAGTGTCACAGTGTTACTGTCAGTGTCACAGTGTTAGTGTCATAGTGTTACAGTATACTGTCATAGTGTTACAGTGTTACTGGCATAGTGTTTCAGTGTTAGTATCATAGCGTTACAGTGTTAGTGGCATAGCGTTACAGTGTTAGTGTCATAGTGTCACAGTGTTACTGTCATAATGTTGCAGTGTTACTGTCATAGTGTTACAGTGTTACTGTCATAATGTTACAGTGTTACGGTCATAGTGTCACAGTGTTACTGTCATAGTGTTATAGGGTTAGTGTCATAGTGTTACAGTGTTAGTGTCATAGTGTTACTGTCATAATGTTGCAGTGTTACTGTCATAGTGTTAGAGTGTTACTGTCAGTGTCACAGTGTTACTGTCATAGTGTTTCAGTGTTACTGTCAGTGTTACAGTGTTAGTGTCATAGTGTTAGTGTCATAGCGTTACAGTGTTAGTGTCATAGTGGTACAGTGTTAGTGTCATAGTGTGACAGTGTTAGTGTCATAGTGTTACTGTCATAGTGTCACAGTGTTACTGTCAGTGTCACAGTGTTAGTGTCATAGTGTTACAGTATACTGTCATAGTGTTACAGTGTTACTGGCATAGTGTTTCAGTGTTAGTATCATAGCATTACAGTGTTAGTGGCATAGCGTTACAGTGTTAGTGTCATAGTGTCACAGTGTTACTGTCATAATGTTGCAGTGTTACTGTCATAGTGTTACAGTGTTACTGTCATAATGTTACAGTGTTACGGTCATAGTGTCACAGTGTTACTGTCATAGTGTTATAGGGTTAGTGTCATAGTGTTACAGTGTTAGTGTCATAGTGTTACTGTCATAATGTTGCAGTGTTACTGTCAGAGTGTTAGAGTGTTACTGTCAGTGTCACAGTGTTACTGTCAGTGTCACAGTGTTAGTGTCATAGTGTTTCAGTGTTACTGTCAGTGTTACAGTGTTAGTGTCATAGTGTTAGTGTCATAGCGTTACAGTGTTAGTGTCATAGTGGTACAGTGTTAGTGTCATAGTGTGACAGTGTTAGTGTCATAGTGTTACAGTGTTACTGTCATAGTGTCACAGTGTTAATGGCATAGCGTTACAGTGTTAGTGTCAGAGTGTTACAGTGTTAGTGTCATAGTGTTACAGTGTTACTGTCATAGTGTCACAGTGTTAATGGCATAGCGTTACAGTGTTAGTGTCATAGTGTTACAGTGTTACTGTCATAGTGTCACAGTGTTAATGACATAGCGTTACAGTGTTAGTGTCATAGCGTTACAGTGTTAGTGTCATAGTGTTACAGTGTTAGTGTCATAGTGTTACAGTATATTGTCATAGTGTTACAGTGTTAGTGTCATAGTGTTACAGTATATTGTCATAGTGTTACAGTGTTAGTGTCATAGTGTTACAGTGTTAGTATCATAGCGTTACAGTGTTAGTGTCATAGTGTTACAGTGTTAGTGTCATAATGTTACAGTGTTACTGCCATAGTGTTACAGTGTTACTGTCATAGTGTTACAGTGTTAGTGTCATAGTGTTAGTGTCATAGCGTTACAGTGTTAGTGTCATAGTGTCACAGTGTTACTGTCATAGTGTTACAGTGTTAGTGTCATAGTGTTACAGTCTTAGTGTCATAGTGGTACAGTCTTAGTGTCATAGCGTTACAGTGTTAGTGTCATAGTGTCACAGTGTTACTGTCATAGTGTTACAGTGTTAGTGTCATAGTGTTAGTGTCATAGCGTTACAGTGTTAGTGTCATAGTGTCATAGTGTTAGTGTCATAGCGTTACAGTGTTAGTGTCATAGTGTCACAGTGTTACTGTCATAGTGTTACAGTGTTAGTGTCATAGTGTTAGTGTCATAGCGTTACAGTGTTAGTGTCATAGTGTTACAGTCATAGTGTCACAGTGTTAATGGCATAGCGTTACAGTGTTAGTGTCATAGTGTGACAGTGTTAGTGTCATAGTGTTACAGTGTTAGTGTCATAGTGTTGCAGTGTTACTGTCATAGTGTTACAGTGTTAGTGTCATAGTGTTACAGTATACTGTCATAGTGTTACAGTGTTACTGACATAGTGTTACAGTGTTACTGACATAGTGTTACAGTGTTACTGGCATAGTGTTACAGTGTTAGTGTCATAGTGTTACAGTATACTGTCATAGTGTTACAGTGTTACTGACATAGTGTTACAGTATACTGGCATAGTGTTACAGTGTTACTGGCATAGTGTTACAGTGTTAGTATCATAGCGTTACAGTGTTAGTGTCATAGTGTTACAGTACACTGTCATAGTGTTACAGTGTTACTGACATAATGTTGCAGTGTTACTGTCATAGTGTTACAGTGTTACTGTCATAGTGTCACAGTGTCATGGTGTGTTTGTGCATACCGTCCACCATCTTGTACTTTTCAGCCAGCAGCTTGGCTTGATGAGTCTTCCCTGATCCTGGTGGACCTAACAGGAGGATTCTGGGAGTTCTAGAACAACGCTGAGTCCGGAGAAAAGCCAGAACTACAGCACACAGACAAACAGTACTACATGTACAGTATACAGTATGTATGGGTATGTGTATGTGTATATGTATGTGTATATGTATATGTATATGTGTATATGTATGTGTATATGTATGTGTATGTGTATATGTATGTACAGTATATATGTATATGTATATGTATGTGTATGTATATGTATGTGTACAGTATATGTATATGTGTATAGGTATGTGTATATGTATGTATATGTATGTGTATATGTACAGTATATGTATGTATATGTATGTGTATATGTGTATATATGTATGTGTATATGTACAGTCAAACTTGTCTATAGCGGCCACTAGAGGGAGGCTGCAAAAGTGGCCGCTATAGACAGGTGGCCTCTATAGACAGGTTGGCGTCCAGTTTGAATGTTGACCAGTAGAGGAAAAAAAAGAAAAAAAAAGGGAAAAAAAAAAAGAATAATCATGTTGACCAGTAGAGGGCACTGCGGACTGCGGCTAAAAGTTGTACAGCACTACTAGGCTTGTCCTGCAGTGTTCTCCGTTGTTAATAAAGCCATTAAAGTGCATCGGCGACGTGAGTCTCTCCTTCCCCACAACAAGCGGCATTACAGTATTGACCAGTGCACACCAGGAAATAAACGGTGTCATTTCTTACAGGCATTGGCTGGACAGCTATGTAGTGGGACTTGTTTAACCTTTGCCTTGTGGGCAAGCAGGAAGGAGAGACGATGCTGAGAGATGTGTGTGTGTTCTGAGCTGCTGTCTGGTGGCCGCGTTCAGTAAATAAAGTTGGCAGAAGCAACAGGAGAAGTTTCCTTCTTTGCTTCGGAGCTGAATAACACTGACAAGTTAACAGACTAGTAGCGAACGGAAAAGAAGACGGCTTTGTTTGTGTCGAATACAGAAGATGAGGACTTTGATGGATTTGTGGATGAGGATTGATGAAAAATAACGTGAGTACATTCTAAAATACTTCAATTAAGTACAACCAAACTCAGTTTTGCTCCCGCTACCGCATGCATGCTAGCGTATGTTTTTTTTTATTGTAGCGTCGCTGGGAGCACGTCCTGTTCCCAGCCTACTTTGCGGTAATGTTTTGGTGCAAATGCTCTTAAAGTTACATGTTTGACCAGGAAATAGCAAGCTCAAAAGAAGACGGCTTTTTTATGTGGAACAACTGACAGTTTGTGTGGATCTTGTGAGTGATTGTGACTGAGCTAGGACTCAGTAATTAAAGTCTACACACGACGGCTTCATTGATTGAAAAACAAAACTTTTTCGTGCATGAAGCTTCTACTTGAGTTGGTAATTTGGCCGCTATATGCGGTCAGATATTGACCAAGGGAGACAAAATGGGTGGCCGCTGGCCGCGTTGGACAGGTGACTGCTATACACAGGGTCTATAACATGTAAATTTGCTGGGGGGGATTTTCAGTGGCTGCTATAGGCAGGTGGCCCTTCTATAAAGGTGGCTGCTAAGACAGGTTTGACTGTATATGTATGTGTATACATATATGTAAATGTGTATATGTATGTGTATGTGTATATGTATGTGTATGTGTATTTGTATGTGTATATGTATTTGTATGTGTATGTGTATATGTATGTGTATGTGTATACGTATATGTAAATGTGTATATGTATGTGTATACGTATATGTAAATCGAGGGAAAGGCTTCTTGAGACGTCATCTGTACTTCTGTGAAGAAGGTGTCGGACGTTTCGCTCCTCATCCGAAGAGCTTCGTCAGCGAACTAATAAGTGCTGGTAGCCTAGGCCTTAAATACAGTAAGAGTGGGCGGAATTGGTGTGCCAACACCCTCCTTCTATTGGTTCCTTACACTAAGACTGGGCGGAGTTGAGGTCTAATCCTCTCCTGCTATTAGCACCTCCGATCAAAGGGAAGTGTAGCTTCCTGAGTTGGGTATGAACGACTCTAATACTGGCTCGTTAGCATCTATTGTTCTGGCTCGGCCCTGGCTCCACCTCATTTGCAAGACTAAGAGCTGTGGGTTTTGGTCTCAGTAACCTGCTGAACACAGGGTCCAAATTAAACCTCAAACCACCATTCCGATTCAATGATGGGTTCTGTTGTTTGACAAAAATAGCTTCCTTTACTCCTCTTTCAAACCATCTGTTTTCTTTGGCCAAAATCTTTACCTCGCTGTCCTCAAAAGAGTGATTGGTTGCTTTAAGGTGTAGATGTTTAATTTGGACCCTGTGTTCAGCAGGTTACTGAGACCAAAACCCACAGCTCTTAGCAGATGAGGTGGAGCCAGGGCCGAGCCAGAACAATAGATGCTAACGTCATAACAATGCCTACACAGACGTATATGTAAATGTGTATATGTATGTGTATATGTATGTATACAGTATGTGTATGTGTGACATCTACCTTGTTGGTAGATGTCAAGAGGAGGCTGGTCAGCATCAACGGTCTTCAAAATGTGGCAGTAGGCGGAGCTTAAACCTGTGACCTCACAGCGGTAACGCTGCAGCTCGGCCATCAGCTGACTCTCAGACACTTTCTTCTCCACACCCTTCCCCACGGCGTCAACATCCGGCTTGATGAAGGTCTCGTGGTACACGTCTGCACACAGGAAGTGATGTCACCCCGCACTTTATTTTGATCTCAAACGTCTACTGACCTCCTGTCAGCGAATCCACCAGCCTTCCACGATACCTCTCCAGCAGAACTTCTTCAGGAGCCTCGAGGATCACTGTCACACATCAACATCACGCCATGACATCACTTCCTCTGCCATCCAAACAACGCTTGTGACAGCATGCGCGTCCTCTGCGTCTCCACCAGAAGAACTAGACCATGACGACTCACCAACGTGCTTGGCAATCACGCCGCCCTGCTGGAGACTCCGAGCCTGCAGCCGAGTCTGAGGAAGTCCATCCAGCACCCAACCCTGAAAGACACCAAGGAGCCTCACATGCCACCTTTGCTCCTTTCTGAGCATGTCTCCTTTCCTCATAGCTTTATACAGTATATACATGTATGTACTGTATATACTATAATATATATTAATATATATACAGTCAAACCTGTCTTAGCGGCCACCTTTATAGAACGGCCACCTGCCTATAGCAGCCACTGAAAAATCCCCCGCGGAAAATTTACGTGTTATAGACCCTGTGTATAGCAGTCACCTGTCCAACGCGGCCAGCGGCCACCCATTTTGTCTCCCTTGGTCAATATATGACTGCATATAGCGGCCAAATTACCGACTCAGGTAGAAGCTTCATGCACGAAAAAGTTTTGTTTTTCAATCAATGAAGCCGTCATGTGTAGACTTTAATTACTGAGTCCTAGCTCAGTCACAATCATTCACAAGATCCACACAAACTGTCAGTTGTTCCACATAAAAAAGCCGTCTTCTTTTGAGCTTGCTATTTCCTGGTCAAACATGTAACTTTAAGAGCATTTGCACCAAAACATTACCGCAAAGTAGGCTGGGAACAGGACGTGCTCCCAGCGACGCTACAATAAAAAAAAAAAACATACGCTAGCATGCATGCGGCAGCGAGAGCAAAACTGAGTTGGGTTGTACTTAATTGAAGTATTTTAGAATGTACTCACGTTATTTTTCATCAATCCTCATCCACAAATCCATCAAAGTCCTCATCTTCTGTATTCCACACAAACAAAGCCGTCTTCTTTTCCGTTCGCTACTAGTCTGTTAACTTGTCAGTGTTATTCAACTCCGAAGCTAAGAAGGAAACTTCTCCTGTTGCTTCTGCAAACGTTATTTCTTGAACGAGGCCACCAGACAGCAGCTCAGAACACACACACATCTCTCAGCATCGTCTCTCCTTCCTGCTTGCCCACAAGGCAAAGGTTAAACAAGCCCCACTACATAGCTGTCCAGCCAATGCCTGTAAGAAATGACACTGTTTATTTCCTGGTGTGCACTGGTCAATACTGTAATGCCGCTTGTTGTGGGGAAGGAGAGACTCACGTCGCCGATGCACTTCAATGGCTTTATTAACAGCGGAGAACACTGCAGGACTTTACATCCACGCCAACATAAACACACTTCCCAACTCTCTCCAAACTCACAGCTAGCACTGAGCCTAGCTCTCCTGCTCGGGACGCCCACCGTCACTTCCCGTCACTTCCTGATGAACTAAAGCTGTAATGACACTCTGCCGTATAAAAAGTAAAATATTAAAAACAAGCGTAAGACATTACTAGCACAGCTTTGTTCTGTGGGTCGTGGATATTAACAAGCCTAGTAGTGCTGTACAACTTTTATTGACAGTCCCACAGTGCCCTCTACTGGTCAACATTCAAACTGGACGCCAACCTGTCTATAGAGGCCACAGTCGCCCTCTAGTGGCCGCTATAGACAAGTTTGACTGTATATGTATTTATATGTGTGTGTGTGTGTGTGTGTATATATATATATATGTGTATTTATATATACACGCACACAATATATACATACATGTATATACACACACACACACGCATATATACTGTACATATACACACACACACACACATATATGAATATGTATATATGTATGTGTATATATATGTATATATTCATATATATGTATATATACGCACACACACACACACACACACACACACAGGTATATACTGTACGTATACTGTATATACATATATATATATATGCATGTATGTATGTATGACACCACAGACGGCAAAGGTGAATGAGACAGGAAGTGTCCATGCTTTGTAAGTCCATGTTAGCGTGCATATAAGACAGGGGGCGGGAAGTTAATGAGGAACATCGGAGACCAGCAGCGACGTGACAACATGATTGACAGCTGCTCTCTGGAGACATGTGATGCTCCGTCTTCTGGGAAGTGTGTCACGGCGCCATTTTGTCACCACGGCATGCCATCACATGCATGCCTGACAGCAAGCCTGATGATGTCACACAAACCAGGGCACGCTGTCTAGACCACGACACGCTACCTTGACCACGACACGCTACCTAGACCAGGACACGCCACCTCGACCAGGACACGCCACCTAGACCAGGACACGCCACCTAGACCAGGACACACTACCTAGACCAGGGCATGCCATCTAAACCAGGACACACTAGGACAGTGTATGTAGACCAGGATGGTGTATGTGGAGGTTGTGTGTGTTTACCTTGTTGAAGCAGTCAGTGTGTTTGAGTCTTTCTTGAATCAACAGAACCAGCAAATCATCAGGAACCTCCTGAATGCACGCACACACACACACACGCACACATTACCTTAGTTAACATGCTGTGTATTTCAAGTGTGTGAGTGTGTGTGTGTGTGTGTACCTGTTGTTTGAGTGTGTATTGGCGTGCTTGTTCGCTGATCTCTGATTGGTTGTCAAGTAAACATTCTATGGTCACATGAACTGCTCCCAGATCAGCACACAGCTTTTGGGCCTGACAAGCCAGAATCAGAATCAGAACAGTCAGCAGGACTCTAATGACACGAGTCATGTGGTGTCAACTCACGAGGGTGTGTTTTCCCACTGCAGGTGGCCCGAGCAGAACCACTCTGGGAACTGACACACGCACACGAACAGGCACAAACACGCACACGTCAGTGAAGAATGCGCCGTGGAAGCAGCGCCATCTAGTGTTCCAGCATGGTAGCACGTTAGTGCGCACATACCGTGCACGCTGCTGTCCCGCAGCAGCAGCAGCAGGTAGGAGATAGGGTCGTCGGGCTGGTCCACCGCCAGGCTGGACACCAAGCTCTGAAACAAACACTCAAGTTGCCTTCCTGCAGCAGGAAATGACGGCATTGACGGCGGGAAAACTTTAGGAGAATGATGGCCCACCTGCACCAGGTGGAGGATGTTGTGCTGGTCAGCGTAGATGGCCATCTGAGCAGGGATCTTCAGAGGTTTCACGATGTCCTCCATCACGACCGCGATGAAGAGGAGGATGAAGTCTGCTATGCTAATTGTTAGCTTCCGTCTGTTTGGACGAGAACATGACAAGTACGTGGATATGAGAAAATAAAGTGGTGTGAAGGTTCGTCCACGATGGCGGAACTAGCAGCTCCAAAGTAGCTAGCATGCAAACCAACACACGAGTCAAATTAAAGACTTTACCTCCAAAAAATGTCTTCTTACCTCTGCTGTTGCTAGGACGCCTGGGTCGTTGTCAGGGAAACGTCCCGCGCAGGAGGGCGTGACTAAGTGACGCATAACAGCCACGTGAGCAATGCTTTGTGTTTCAGGTAAGAAAAGAGGCACGTGCAGCAAAAGAAATATTTATTTTCATTCAGCAAATCACAAGTCTGGCACCATCTCATCGTAGTCCATGATGCTCAGCTCATGTCGTCTCTGGCGGACCGCCAGCGACAAGTCTGCAGCATCGCTGGGAGGCGGCGCTAACACGCTGGTCTGAGTCGGGGGACTTCCTGCCAGGAGGATGGCCTCCTCTGCCTCCTGACTCATGAGAGGACTTCCTGTCTGGAACTCCTCCTCCTCAGCCTCTTCTTCCTCCTCCTGGCTGTGATTGGGTGGTCTGAAGAGCTGCCACGCCCTCTGTTCCAGGAAGGAACCCACAGCCAGCGGTGATTCGATGGGGGACAGAGAGAGGGGAGAGGTGGACACAGGGGAGAGGAGGACAGGAGATGTGGAGAGGCGTGCCACGCCACCATTCAAAGCCCCCACACATGAGGAAGGTGGAGCAGCGGGGAGGGCAGCGCCCTCGTCTGGCCTGCAGGTGAAGAGAAGACAGGGCATGAGAATCCTGGCTTCTGATTGGTGGATGAGGGCGTGGCTGAGTAGGACCTGCTGAGAGCGTCCAGCTGACTGTACAGACAAAGCATCTCACTCTGCAGCGTCTGGACGATCCTCCTCAGAGCGCCGCAGCTCGCCTCGCATGCCAACAGCTCGCCTCTGGCTCACAAACACAAGCCATCAAGCCGTCAGAGAGGCGAAGCCTGAGTTGCCGTGCGGCGTTTCACAGACCTGCTCTGCCTCTTGGTGTCATCCAGAAGTTTCTTTTGATCTTCAATCAGCTGCTCCTTCTTGGCCAGCTGGTTCTCCAGCTCTGCTGCTCTGTGATTGACCGCCTCCAGCTTCTGTCTCTGCTGCAGCTCCGCCTCCTTCAGACTCTGGTACTCTCTACCCAGAATGCCTTGCAGCAGCCTCGTCTCCTAACCGACAAACCCAACCATCATCACACGGTGTTTCCGGTCTTATCTTCTAGCGTCTCTTTTATGTTAGCTCTTTATGTTGTATGTTTTTGTCTTACTCTTATGTTGTGTGTTTTCTGGTTTGTTTCATGTTCTGTTTTATGTAATCTGTTCTGTGTACTATGTTGTTTGTTGGTTTATGTCTTTGTTTTCTTTTGTGTTCTATATACTATTTTCTATGTTATCTTTTGTTCTATGGCTTTGTTTTATGTTCAGTGTTGTTCTTTATGTTCTGTGATTTCTGTTGTATGTTTAGTTATGTTTTATGTTCTTTTCTGTTTTATGTAATTGTTTTATGTTCTGTTCTGTTTCATGTTGTTTTGTGTTTAATGTTCAGTTCGATGCACTGTGTTTAATGTACTGTGATTTCTGTTTTATGTGCTGCTCTGTGTTTTGTCAGTTTGACACTGTGTGTTTTATGTTTTGTTGTGTTTTATGATCTATGCAGTGTGTTTTATGTCTTTGTGGTGTTTTATGTTTTGTTGTGTTTATGATCTACGTAGTGTGCTCTATGTAGTGTTTTGCTTTATGTCTTATGTAGTGTTTTGTCTTTTGTACTGTGTTATGTTTTTTGTGTTTTATGATCTATGTAGTGTGTTTTATGTAGTGTGCTGTTTTGTTGTGTTTTATGTCTTATGTAGTGTGTTTGTTTTGTTATTTTATAATCTATGTAGTGTTTTATGTCTTGTGTAGTGTGTTTTATGTCTTATGCAGTGTTTAATGTGTTTTATGATGTATGTAGTGTGTTTTATGTCTTATGTAGAGTGTATGTTATGTTGTGTTTTATGATCTATGTAGTGTGTTTTATGTCTTATGTAGTGTGTTTAATGTTGTGTTTTATGATGTATGTAGTGTGTTTTATGTCTTATGCAGTGTGTTGTTCTGACAGTGCAGCTGTGTTCATGTGGACCCTCCAGTCGCTCAATCAGGGTTCTGTTGGTTTGTCGGAGCAGAAGCAGCTGTTGGTTCTGAAAGAACATCTGATGGTTTAACTTCTCGCTGCCGCTCAGCTGCACAAAAACACAACATCATCATCAGACTTTGCCTGACAGCACGGTCAGCCAATCAGAGCCTTCTCTCACCTTGAGTGACAGCTGGCTGAGCCGATGCTCTGCATTGGAAGCTTTGCGATTGGATTTCTGAAGCTCCGCCTCCAAATCCCTGAGTCTGCTCTGACACTCCTGCAGCTCGCTCTGGATCAGCCAATCAGAGGGCAGTGAGTCCAACGTGGAGGGATGTATGTGTTGTGGTCGTGGGGGCGGGGCTTACATGCACTCTCAGGTGTTGTTGTTGCTGCTGTTTGCGTTGCTGCTGCAAATGCTGCACGTGCGTGCGCAGCTCTTCCTCCTGCGTGTTGAGCCGCAACTGAGAGGAATGTCGCTGCTCATCATCCAGACTGGACCTCAGAGACCGGATCTCCTCGTCCTGGACGGCCAGCTGCGCTCGCTGGGAGAAGAGAAAGCGTCACGGCGTAAATGGCACGCGAGCGAGTGGGTTCAGTAGGCGTCTACGTTACCATGGCAACACTTTGCTCCTCCAGCGCGGCAGCACTGACGACCCTGCGGAGTAGGCGGCGGTTACGGATGGCGTGCTGCTGACGTTTGAAACGCTCGTACTGCAGCTGAGTGTGGACCAGCAGCAACTGGCTCCTAAGGGCTTGAAGCTCCTCCCCCTGGGCGGAGCCTGACACAAAAAAACCATCACATGTGCAGCGTCGTGGCAACCGTGTAAACAAGCACTACACGCCCACACGTGCACATGGGCCAATGGTGGTCCACTGTGATGACTTGCTGTTAGTACCTTTGCTCTTCATGCTCACTTGTTTACCTCCACAATGACTCTCATCCAACCACCTGCACACAAAGTCATCATTTCACTAAACACGCATTTAGCTTCAGCCTCGCCCAACGCTAATGCAAGCACACCAATAGCCTCACCTGCTAGCGTGTGTCTGGTGGCCATGGCTGATGAGCTGGTCCAACAAGTCCAGGGGAGAATGAGAGGTCACCTCCTCCTGTGCTGCCGTCTTCTCCTGCGCCTCCTACAGGAGCGAGCAGCACACTGCAGCGAATAAAGTCACACAGATCAACTCAGACTCTTGTTTTACCTGCGTCTTCCTCTTCAGAAACAACATGGCGGCTCGGGGAAGAGCCAGCTCAAACAGGAAGTCGTATGAGGGGGCGGTGCCTCCCTCCTCCAGGCTGTGGGTGGCATTGGAGGGGTGAGGCGGGGTGACACACAGTGAGACAGAGCAAGGTGGAAAAGGGGTGTCAGGGAGGGGAGGGGTGTGGCTGCGTGCGGGTGTGGAGGTGAGGAGGGCGGGCAGGGAGGAGGAAGGCGGCTGTGGGCGTGGTCTGTCTGCAGATGAAACAACAAACAATCAGGGACAAGGCGGGGGTGGGGGGGTGTCTGATGGAAACCCCATGATGGGGTGGTGGGTGGGGCTTGGCGAGGCCACGAAGGAAGCACATCTTAGGGGAAGAGCCCGAAAGATGTGAAGACAAGCTCACCTTCACCAGTCATGACATCGTCGTGGTCTGGATCTTCCCCCTTCCTGATTGGCTGCTGCTTGACCTGTGGGCGGGTGACAGAGGTGCCTCCTGTGGCTCCTTCAAAATCAAACACAGGGATATTGATCACATCTGTGTGTGTGTGTGTGTGTGTGTGTGTGTGTGTCTCACCTGACATTGAGCTGGTTCTACTCAAGGGGTAGGCGGGGCTTACAGTGACCATTTCAGGAGGAGGGGTGGACAACCCACACACAGAGGAGGGGCTCCAGGTGACATCATCAGCCTGGACATAGTGGCACTGAGTGGACAAAGAGACAGACAGACATGCGGACATACCAGTACGTCCAAGTGGTCTGGTGGCCCTGGAGAGGAGAAGTTGAGTAGACTTCCTGCGGGACAGACAGGTGTCCACATTGTGTCCTTGTTGCTGCACACTGCTTGATGTCCCACGTGGAAAGCACAAGGACATGAGACACAGGCCGGTCACAATGACAAGGACTCACCACTGCGGCTGTGGGGGACATCCCGGTGAGGGAGGGGCAAGGAGGAGATGCCGCCATCACAAGACGACTCTAGAGGGTCAAGAGACACACGGGAACACTCGATGAGGATGTCATGGACCTCATAGCGCCTCCACCTGACGTATGGAAAAAGAACCTTTCAAAATAAAAGCCTGTCAAATCAAAGTATGGATGACATCAGTGCCAGAGGACTCACCTGGACGGATCCACTTCCAGGTCTTGAGTGCCGCTTACCAACTCGGGATGAACTCTGACGTGCTCCAACATGGGCTGAAACAGAAAAAGGCCCAAAGGAGTCGCCATGAAGACACGCCCACATTCAAGATGTCCCTGATGTCCATTTAGGACACTACTGGTCCTTTCTGGTCTCGTGCGGCACCCTCCCCCTCCACACACACACATTTGAACATCATTCTAGCATCTTACAATCTATAATAGTCCCAGCGTGTCTACAGTAGTCCATGTGGGTGCCAGCAGGTCTACAGTAGTCCACGTGGGTGCCAGCAGGTCTACAGAAGCCTGTGCTGGTCTTGACTGACCTTGACCACCTCATGGAAAGTGTCCAGGTTCTCCTTCATGCTGTAGTGGAGTCTCAGGTAGGAGATGAAGTTGCAGGGGAACATTCCATAGAGTCGGTGGAAGAGCGAGTAGACGCTGGCGTGCAGGTGGACAAGATGCCCGACATGGGCGCGGCCTGTGGAGAGAGCAGACAACCAATCAGGATCTTTCTCTGAACATGTATTACTGTACTTAAACCAAAGAGTCACTGGGGTTCTTCAGGCTCCAGGAAGCCAAGCGTCCAAACACGTCAAAGAAGTCGTAGATGTGTTGTTTGGCAGTGTGCGGGATCATGGGGAGCAATGTGATGAGAACCAGGACTCCAGGGATGAGAACCAGCACGTCACTGTCACTCTGACAACACGCGCACACACACACACAACACAACGTTGGTCGACTGACAGCAGACCCTGTTACACTCGTGTGCGTGCGTGCGTGCGTGTATGCATCATCACCTTGAGGCATCGCAGCAATGACGTCAGCAGCGGCGAGCGGCTGACGTGATGAATCCAGGGCGGTTGTTGGCTGATCATGTGACCCAGCAGGGTGACAGCAGCCAATCGGCTGGCTGGCCTGGAAAGGACTTCATTGAGTTTGTCCAGCAGTGGCTGAGGACACAAGTAAACTACATCATCATCATCATCATCATCATCAACTATCATAAAAGCTACCACCACCATTGGTGGACTGCACTCATAGGGGTGGAGCTGTGCTTTTAGGCCACGCCCACAAGAGCATGAACGTATGAGGGGAAATTCAAACCTTTGTGGTCATGCTGATGGTTGCAATTCACCATAAAAAGGAGAGGAGTGTGTGCGTGAGACCTTATGAAGATGTTCTCTGATGGAGGACAGCAGCTGCAGGGCTTGACAAGACGAAGAGTTCAAGTAGAAGTCCACCAGGCTGCAGAGGACAGCGCCTCCTCTGTCTGACAGGACACACTGTAGGTCAGAAGCCACTCCCCCCCCCTTTGGTTGAAGGTGTGTGATGGTGATAACTCTGGTGAACAACCCCGCTTTTGGTGACCAGCCACTAATTCATTTTGACCGCCACAGATCAATTTGGCCCGACAAGGCTTCTCAATGTCTACGTATGTTTATGTGGAGATGTTGAAAATGTTGAAAGTGTCACTGCTGCTTCTGGGTGTGTGTGTGTGTGTGTGTGTGTGTGTGTGTGTGTGTGTTAAGGCTCCTTGCCACAGAGAGCTTGCAGGCCTGTGAAACACTGCCCAAACTCACCTGAATTCAACTGATGGCTGATTGCTACTCTGACTTGCTCCGCCTCCTGCAGGTCTGAACTGTCCAATGAGAGCAAGAGCTCACCGATACTCTGCTCCTTGGACATTGTGAACACCCACACGCACACGCCTCCCTTTCAATCAAAGGTAACCAAAAAAACATGGCTGACAAGTGAGATAGGTCAAAGTTCATTCACATTCCAAGAAAATATTCAACTTTGCACTTTCATGCAACCAAAATAAACAAATAAACAAGTGTGACGACCCTAAACATGACTAGCCAACTCGGCTGTAAAAGCTGCCATTTTGTGTCACATATCATACTGTCGTGCTGAAGCCAGTGACATTGCGGCAATATTCCGCTTCACTTCACAGCCATTGTGTGAAAGGCGCCACTGACTTGTGACGCAACAGAGGAAGGGTCCAATGAAATTATTTACGAGTGCTAATGAGGTGACGTCACACCTCGGTGTCACGCGCACAATACACACGGCTCAGTTATCTAAGCTAGCCGAGCCACCATGTTAACAGCTGTCCGGTCTTTATCAGGTTAGCTTGCTCGGAGCCATCATGCTCGTCGTCCAGCCGTAAGACGATGTTAACTTCCAGCTTGCGTTAAACAGAGACAACGAAGAGAAGAACGTTAGAGTTTGAGGCTCAGACAAGTTTTACCTTCAGACGCGTTGATCTGAGCAGGGCGCCGCCATGTTGAGTAACCACAAGCCCCGCCTACTGCAGCCGCATGACACCTGTGCCTGTCAATCAATGTCACGACTGAGTCAGGGCACAAAAGTTGAAATGTTTTGTTTTTTTTGATCCAAGTACAGGAAAAGTCAAGTGATATGAAGGTATTCGAGTTAAAATACTTTGAAAATATTTACAACAAAATACAAATTCATGACATGTTTATAGCGCTTTTGTGGCTATCGAATGAAATGATACGAGCTAGAAAATGCTGACTGTGGCTTAGTAAAGTGGACTTAGTGTTTACACGTTGAGATAAAGTCACTAAGCAGCTGTGCTTGTTCTCACGTCTCTGCTGTTTCAGTGAAACCAGAAGCACACCAACACAAACTTCACCAAATCACTCTCGAAACGATTACTAATGAAGGTGAAGATGGCGTCATCACACGGATGCTATTTGATATACAGTATTTATTATTAGCTAGTACAAAATGAGAGGACTTCTCGTACTGATGGGACGCGTGCTGGCGATGCGTTCAGGGTCCCAGCCGGACGGTGCACGGCGCAGCTATAAAAACCCGCAGCTGATTGGCTGACAGGCGCGAGGAGAATGAAGACGACGGTAATGATGCTGGCGACGCTGATGAGCGTCACTTTGGGTGCGATCTCAGCCGCAAAGGTAAAAATATACTTTTTCAAAGTTAACATGTCTGTGCTATGTTAATGACACTGTGTGTGTGTGTTGTGTAGCTGGGGGTGGTGCAGACGGAGGGGGGGCTGGTGCAGGGGGTAAGTAAAAGCATGGGACTTTTCAGAACTGTGGACGTCTTTAAAGGGATCCCGTTCGCCGACACCCCTGAACTGTGGGAGAAACCCAAAGCTCACCCGGGATGGAGCGGTAACTCCAACCTTGACTCTTCCACCCTTTTGTGTCACGAAAACCCCAAATGGCACTTGGAACATGTTAACAATAACTGGTATCAACATGTACTCGTGCTATAAAACATGTTCTTAACATGAACTACTACTTGTTTTTCTCATAAATCTATCGCTGCTGTTCTTGTGCAACCTTTTTTCTCATAAATATTTTCTTCTCATAACTTTACAACATTTTTCCATGTAAATTTCTGACTTTATTCTTGTAAATTAACAACTTTTTCCCGTAAATTAATGCCTTTTTTGTCCCGTATTTATAGAACTTTTTTTCTCGCAAATGTACAACTTTTATTCTTGTAAATTACCACTTTTCTCGTAAATTTACAACTTCTTTTCATAAATTTATGATTTTATTCTCAGAAATTAACAACTTCTCCCTCGTAAATTTACGACTTTTGTTCTCCTAGTATTAAAAAAAAATCTCGTTAATGTACGCCTTTTTTGTCTCGTATATGTACAACTTTTTTTCTCACAAATTTCCGACTTTTGTCACGAGGACAAAAGTTGCAAATTTCCGACTTTTTTCTCTCGTAAAGTTACCACTATTTTTCTCGTAAATTTACAGAAAAAACTCAAATTTACAAGAAAAATGATAAGTTTACTATTATATTATATACAATTGTAGTCGTAAATTTACTATTTTTCCTGTAAATTTACCAGAAAAATAGTCTTAATCGTACAAGAAAAATTGTCATAAATTTACCAGAAAAAAAGTTGCAAATTTGTGACTTTTGTCCTCGTAAATGTACGACTTATTCCACAATCTTTTTTTTCATAAATGTATGACTTTTTTCTCATACATTTACAACCTTTTTCGTTGTAAATTTACACCTTTTATTCTCATATTACGCCTTTTCTTGTAACTTTGACTCTTTTCTCATAAATTTAAACTTCTTTTCATTCATTTACGACTTTATTCTTGTAAATTAACAATTTTTTTCTCATGAATTTAGTGTTTTTTTCAGAAATGTACGACTTTTTTTTTGCAAATTTACAACTTTTTTCTTGTACATTTACAAATTTGTATTTTCTTTTTATTCTCATAAATGTAAGATTTTTTTCCGTAAATGTACAACTTTTTTCAGAACCGTAATTTTGTGGTAAACAAGTAGTCGTGCAAAAAGAAGTGGCTTGGGTGTTGCTAACATGTGAGTAAGATGTAAGAAGGTTCATACGTGATGTTTGTGTTGGCAGGTGTGTTGAAGGCTAACAAATATGCTGAGCGCTGCCTGCAGGTGACGTTGTTGCAGACGCAAACCCAAGGCAGCCATGATTGTCTCTACCTGAACGTCTTTGTTCCTCAGGGACTCACACGTACGCAACACGCACGCACAAACACACACATCAAGAACTTTGTTTAGTCAGTGTGTGTGTGTGTGTGCGTGCGTGTGTGTGCGTGCGTGTGCATTTGCGTGTTGTCAGTGTCGTCCAACCTGCCAGTCATGGTGTATCTGTTTGGCGGCGCCTTCCTGTTGGGGGCGTCCAACGACCTGGCCATCCTGGGAGACTCGCTCTACGACGGCAAAGAAATGGCAGACAGAGGAAACGTCATCGTAGTCACGGCCAACTACCGAGTCGGAACGCTCGGCTTCCTCAGCAGTGGAGACGCTCGATTGCCAGGTCCGACTGTCAAGCCTTTGATGCTCATCGAGAGCGTAGCTGAGGTGATGTATGCTCTTCAGGTAACTACGGGTTGTGGGATCAGCACGCCGCCATCTTATGGGTGCGGAGGAACATCGCATCCTTCGGAGGAAACCCAGACAACGTCACCATCTTCGGCCAATCGGCCGGCGCCGCGAGCGTCAGCTTCCAGGTGAGACTGCTGCTGGTGTCCAATAGATGCTAACAAGCTAACCTGTGAGATCAGATGCTGTCCCCCCACAGTACAGGATTATTCCGCCGAGCCATCACTCAGTGCGGCGTGGCGTTGAGTCCGTGGGCGCTGCAGAGGAACCCCATGGCGCTCACCAGGAAGGTACTGGAAACCAGCGTCCTTCAAGCTGTCACACTTCCTGTTTGTTCACCACAGGCACACTTCCGCAGATCGCCCGCAAGGTGGGCTGTTACCGTAGCGACGAGGACATGATGCTGACGTGTCTGAAGATGAGCGACCCCGTGGGACTCACCATGGCAGGAAAGATTGACATCCTGCTAATGCTGGGCAAAGGTGAGGATGACAAGGGGGCGGGTCCCAATGCAGGATGATGTTTTTTTGCTGTGAGAAGAAGTGGGTATCACAGCCAATCATATCCACACACAAACCTGTGTTCCTTACCCACCCTTGAAGCTCCACCCTCTTGCCTCCCGACTCTGTGTAGGCGTAGTCATGGACCTTCTAGAACTCGCCCCTGTGGTGGACGGCGACTTCCTCCCTGAGCATCCCAGCCGGCTCTTTCACAACGCGGCCGACGTGGACTACATGGCCGGCGTCAACTCCATGGATGGACACATCTTTGCTGGTGTCGACGTTCCCTCCATCAACCAGAGGAACGCCAACACCACCGTGTGAGCGTCCCTGAGTGCTAACATGTCACACCAGATGTCACACGTGATGTCCGACCTTTCTTGTCCACGTCAGAGAGGACGTCAGGGGTCTTCTGGCCGGCCTGACGAAAGAAAAAGGAAACGCGGCCGTTGGGTCAGCTTTGAGCGTCTACTCCGCCCACTGGGGCTCTATCCCGGAGCCAGCGGTGGTGAAGAAGACGGTGGCAGACATTGAGACTGACTTCTTGTTCCTGGTCCCAACTCAGACCGCCCTGCAGCTCCATGCCAACCACAGCAGGTACAGAAACAGGAACTTCTCACCGGATGGAGCATGGCAGGCTAGTTAGCTTAGCTTGCCACTTTGTGGACAGCAGTGTTGCCCATACGTTCATTCTAACGGGCCTGTCTGTGAATGCACCTCGGGGTTCCACGTCTGTACAGTAGATGGCATCGTCACAGGTGCCGCCAGGAATTCTGGGCCCTGTGGAAAAAAAATCTTATTGGGGCCCCCCTGGTTCCCCTTTTTGGGTGGAATTGTCCTAACTTTTCCACAACTATGGCGACTCCTTTAAAAACATTATGAAAGAAAGTACGCGTCTCATACTGAGTATAAAAGTAACGCTCTTTATTACCGTGAGATGAAATAATAGCCTATGCATGAATGAATTAATTATAGGCGCTTGATATGAACTTTACTGCAACTGTGGGACACGCTGGGCAGCATGGAACGGTTAAACATGTTGATGTTAGCATGCTAGCGTGCACAGCTGACTCCCTGTTCTCGCCCCCCCCAGTGGCGCCCGTACGTTCTCCTACCTGTTCAACATGAAGACTCGTATCCCAGGATTCCCTCGCTGGGTGGAGGCAGAGCATAGTGAGGACCTGCAGTACTTGTTTGGGAAACCTTTCGCCACCCCGCTCATCTACTTCCCCAGACACAGAGACCTGTCCCGCTACATGATCGCATACTGGACCAACTTCGCCAAAACGGGGTGCGCTCCCACTGTTCCCACTTGCCGTCCAATTGAGTGTAGAAACCGTTCTGACCCACATGTGTTCTCGTGTCCAGTAATCCCAACCAAGGAGACAGGAAAGTCCCGGTCCAGTGGCCCCCTTTTACCACAACTCACCGGCCCTTCCTGACCATCAACCACCAGATGAGCAAGTCCTCTGTCAGGTACTTCAAAGACGTCCCTTCCCTGCCATTGGACGCTAACACACAAACTGTCTCTCCAGCTACAACCTGAGACGCGACTACGTCAACTACTGGACGAGCACGTACAGCCGCCTTCCGCAGGTGCTGTGAAGCAAGAAGAAGCGATAGTGGTTTATGTAACTGTTGAAATCAAATAAAGTCATTAGCGAGGTCAATCTGTTCCATACAAGAAAAAGAAAAAAGATTTCACGTGAAAATGCTGCAGTTGGCCCCGCCTCCTCCTTCCAGTTTTATATGATGTCATTCTGTCACATCTTCCTGTCGTCCACTTCTATTTCCTGCCGGGCGACAGGAAGTGACCTTTTGCTTGGTTTGGGGACAGCATAGTCATGACCTTCTTGGTCACCTGCGGCAGCCATCACCCTCCAGGCGTCTCCTTTCATCTCCTCAGGGTCATCATACTCAGAGGGCGGGGCTACGCAGCTTTCCGGCTCATCGTAAATGTGATCCTCATTCCTGTAGACCGTGGTCATGTCTTTGCTTTCCATTGGTGACTGTCCCACATGCTCGTAGAACCTCTCTGTACCATCAGCCTTTTGGGAGATCAAAGTGTCTGCCGTGGCCTTCTTGGAGACACCGTGGAACGGGAGGGAATACTCGCCATCCTGTTTGAGGTGCGGCGCGCACGCCCGCGCAGCACTTGTCTTGTCCCACTTGGTGGGAAATGAGACCTGGGAGTATGTCTGCCCCACGGACGACGGCTCAGAGGGACGGGGGCCAGGGTTCATAGCGAGGGCAACAGGATAGCCGGGCGTCACGTGGACCCTTTTTTTAGGGATGAGGCTACCGTCAGCGTCCAAGGTCAATTTGTGGACCCCCATCATGGTCTGGTCCAGACCCACGTTCACCTGAGAGATGATACCACAGTCCATCAACTCGTCAGTCATCATACATGCCATGTGATGTCATCCTATGATGTCAGCCTAAACATTCTATTATATTCAAGTTTTTCAGACACGGGTTACAATTTGCGTCAAAAAAATGTTTCCTTAGTGTTTGTACACTGTCCCGGTTTTTGTACAATATTGCATGCAACAAACTAGGGCTTTGCCCCGTACTCCCCCACTTGGGGCAGGATCTCATCCCCCTTCCCGGTGATGGCACCTTTGTTGGGCATGAACCATGGACTTGGACTTGGAGGTGGTGATTCTCATCCCAGCCGTTTCACACTCGACTGCGGACTGATTCAGTCCGATGAAGCCAGCAGGACCATATCATCTGCAAAGAGCAGAGACCCAATCCCTCAATCCGCCTGACTGCGCCTAGAAATTCTGCCCATAAAAGCAAATAATCTGTGACAAAGGGAAGCCCTGGTGGAGTCCAACCCTCTTTAGAAACAAGTCAAACTTAATGCGGATCAAGCTCTGGCACCGATGATACAGGGAGCGAACCGCCCAAATCAGGTGGTCTGAAACCCCATACTCCCGAAGAACCCCCCACAAGATTCTGAGGATTCTCATGGGACATGGTCAAATGACACCTCCAAATCTACAAAACACACGGTTGGATGTACTTCCATCAAGGACCCTGCCACAAATATAGAGCTGATCCACAGCTCTACGACCAGGACGACAACCACACTGCCCCTCCTGAATCGGAGGACTAACTATCCAGTGGATCGTCCTCTCAGGTACCCTTCAATAAACCTTACCAGGAAGGCTGAGGAGTTTGATCCTACAATAGGTGGAACACACCCTTCAGTCGCCTTTCTTAAAAAGGTGGGCCACCACCCCGGTCTGCCAATCCAGAGGCACCGCCCCTCATGTCCATGCAAGTCGTGTTAACCAAAACATCCCCACAGCATCCAGGGCCTTAAGGAACTGCGGGCGGATCTCATCCACCCCCAGGACTCGGCCACAAAGCATCTTTTTGACCACCTCGTCAACCTCAGCCCCAAGAGAGAGGGAGCCCACTGTGGAGACCCTAGGCCTTGGCCTGACATGTCAGCTCCTTCTGGAGTTCCATAGGCCATACCTGGAAGGAATGTATCTTCAGCTCTTCACCGCTGATGTCCACCAATGAGTGGGATTACCGCCACCAAAGGTACTGGCCACTTTACGGTCACAGATTCAATCAGCCACCTCGACAATGGAGGCGTTGTACATGGCCCACTCGGAGTCAATGTCTGCTGCCTCCCTTGAAACATGTTCAAAGCTCTCCGGGGGTGACAGTTGAAATTCCGACTGACGGGAGACTCCGCCAGACGTTCCCAGCAAGACCCTCACAATTCAGCTACAGCTCTGCCCCTCTCTTCACCCGAGTGGCCAAGAAATGCCCGAACGATAAAATCCAACTGTGGCTCAGGGTGTTCTGGTGCCAAGTGGACATATGGCCACACTCTTTCACTCTGGCGGCCAGCGTGGAAGAGAGTCCAACCCCTCTTGAAAGGGCTGGTTCCAGAGCTCTTGCTCTGCGTTGAGGTGAGCCCAACTATATCTAGTTGGAACTTCTCAACCTCACGTACCAGCTCAGGCTCCTTCCACACCAGAGAGGTCACATTCCACATATCCAGAGATAGCTTCTGCAACTGAGGATCGGACTGCCAGGGGCCCCTCCTTCAGCTGCTACCCAGCTCACATTGCACCTGACTCCTTTAGCTCACCACCCATAGGAGGGAGGACCCACGTTGCCTCTTTGGGCTGTGCCCAGCCAGGCCCCATAGGTGCAGGCCCGGCCACCGGGACCTAAGAATACAATGACCTGCATGGATGACAATACTCGCAGGCCACTGCTTAGCCCTCCAAAAATAGTCTTTCTACGTAATGAGCACGTCTCTTTCACAATGCCGCCTTCTTGTTTGGAGTCACTGTCTCTCATGTTTCCCTCAACGCATGATCCTTACATGCACCAGCTTATTCATGAGCATTCATGGATGACTGTGGGCGGAGTTGTGGGATGACAGCAACACATGTCGGATTTATGAAGACTAAAGTGTGCACTGCGTTATTTCATCGAAATATTCTCGTGTTCGTTTGAAAGTACGTAATGTTTTGCGTCGGTATCCATGCACTCATTTATAAACGAGGCCCCTGGTCATGTGACGTGTTGGAGGACACTTATTCAGGTCATGTGACGTGTGAGCTGAACTGACCTGAGTCCCGAGGGATTGTGGGTCATCTCTGCTGCCAGGAGGTGGGCCGGGGGTCTGAGAAGGTTCCAGATTCATCGGCCCGCCTCCAGACGCATGACGGACACGCTGCAGGCTGATGGCGGCCTCCACCGCTTGGAACAGGAAATTGCCCTCTTTGGTGTCGAACTCAAAACTCCCCTCTCCTGACTCACACCTCCGGCCCGCCTCAAAGGAGAACGTGTTCTGAGGAGAGGCCACGCCCACGTAAGAACCACACAGACTCACGACGTGTTGGTGTGTGTGTGCGTGCGACCTTGTCCCGCCCAAAGCGGCGCAGAAATCTGTACGGCCATGTCAACACAGCAACTCCTCGACTGTCCAGCAGGTGGAGCGCCTCCAAGCTGGCTCGCAGGACGCCGTCCCCCTTTAAGCTGCAGCGCTCTGCTGCGTCTGTCCTCCTTACACACACACGGAAATCCCTCACTGCACACAAACACACACACTGTCATGAGCTTCACTTCCTGTCTCATTTCCTGTCATTTATTACACACATGTGTCTGTGCGGCTGCTATACAACATGTTGTCCTCCATCCCTTCTTCTTCTTCGCTTCTTTTCTTTAGGCTGCCACGCCTCCTGCTAGGCTCCGCCCAGCTCCCCTGCACACACACATTTTGCTGCATGAGCTCCTTCCGAGCTATTGATCTCTTAAAACAACACAAATAATGAAAAATAAGAAGCAAAACCCAAGTCAGAAGAAGACAGTAAGACTAAAACTAAAGAATGGTAAAAAGGGGAGGGGCGAGTGCATACAGGAAAGGCGGTCTGACACAGCTGGAGCGTCCAATCGTCCACATGTTGTCTGCGGGCTGCAAAGACGTACGTCTTGTCTGTTGTCTCCACCAGGAAAGACGCCGTGTCTCTGGGACATGCGTTCACATCCGTCTCGCTCACTCGGATGCAGTCGGACAGGCGGATGACCTGAAGGAACATTAGCCGCACGAGGACATCACATCTGCACCGGCCCCAATCCCCCCACCCTCACACACTGAAGGACAAGAGAGGACACCTTCTTCAGCTCATGCTGCTTGCGTCCACTTCTTTGCTTCTTCTCTACGCCTCCGCCATCTTTACTCTCGTAGAGTTCCAGCCGAGATATGGAACACCAACTTTCTCCAAACAACACGCACCACATGCTCTTCCACTTCTGGGAATCACACAATCATAACACAATCATAACACACACAATAAGATCCAAGGAGATGCACTGTGTCTCATTGTACATCCTGTACATTCATATACACATAGTACATCGTATAAATACTAGTACACTACGTTAAAAAGTACTATACCCTATGGTATAAATAATAGTGCACTATACTTTATAAAAAGTACATGACATGTAATATAACACAAGTATATAATGGTAATAATACTATTTCTATAGTATATTTATATACTGTATTACTACCTTTTACAGTACATATTATAGTACATAGTGTACATGTACATTACATAGTGTACACTCCTGTAGAGTACATCCATACATGAATGTAAAGTACATACTGTACACCCATGACTGTCAGAGTACAAATACAGTACATGAGTGTAGAGTAGTATACGTACATGAGTGTAGCATGAATGTAGACTAGTACACAGTAGTACAAGTAGATGTGTGTCGAGTAGTACTAGTAGTATTAGAAGTGTGTAGTACGTGTGATACCTTTCCAAAGGTGTGTTGTTGTTGCAGGTAAAGTTGTCCTTCTTTCCTGATGTAGTCGTCCATGTTGGTCTCTGCTGACGTTTGCTGTCCAACTTCCTGTTCTTCTTCCTCTCTTCACCACAACCAACGTCAGCACCACTTCCTGTCTTTCTCACCCACTCACTCACTCACATCTACCACTACTCCTTACTACTACTACACAAACAACTACACAGCTGTTTCCTTTCAGGTGAGTGGAGGAGCCACTGCTGCTTTCACGTTGGAGTCTCACAAAAGCGTCCAATAAGATGAGGGGAAGTGGCGAGCTTTGTCACTAGTCGCTTTCTACACACTTGGAACCACTAATTACATACACAGACAGTCTGGTGACAAATATTGCTGTGGCGGGCTGCCTGGGAAACACTGCAACTGCTACACTCAAGTACTACACAAGCACAAGTGAGATCATCTTTATAATGTTAGCTTAGCTTATCTTAGCCAACATGGAGGCAGAAGCCCCGCCTCTGTAAAGACGACCAATCAGGTGTTGTTGTTTGTTGTGTATTTATTGACTTTCCAAAGTAAATGTCGTTATGATTGTGAAATATCTCTAGCGTGTTTTTTGGACTAAAAAAGAAAAGGCAACCTTTCACTGCGCGGGTCAAAGTTGAGTCTTGGCAGGAAGTGGCATCAGTAGAAGTCGTGGTCTTAGTCAGCGGCGTCATTCAGCTGTTTGATGACGGCCACGTGATTGGCCAAGTAGGACGCCAGCTCCTCTGATGTGAGACACGTGTGACCAATAAGAAAACAGCATGTGACCGTGTGGCCAATCGCCAGAGACGTCTCACCTGCTCACAACACGCCCAGCACGGCGGAAGCGCAGGCGGTGCCGAGGCTGTTGCGGGCGATGCAGCGATAGGTCCCTGAGTCTTGTGGCTCCGCCCCTTCAATCTGCAGCCAACTGGAGAGCTCAAACCTGAGAGGACCGCCCCTGGACTGGAGGAGAGACAGGAAGTGGAAGGTTTCTGCGAAGCTAGGCTAATGTTTGAGGCGAGCTATGTTAAAGCGCACCTGGACAGAGACGTGGGGGTCGTCCCCTGGCAGGACGACGTCATCCCGGCCGTCCTTCCTCCACTCGATGGATGCCATGGGGAAGGCGAAGACCTCGCAGAGGAACACCAGACTGCTGCCGGTACCTTTCACCTGACTCTGAGGGCCCACCTTGATGACCGGAACTTTTGGGGTAGTGGTGTGTTAGGGGGTGTTATTGAGTGCGGGGTGACGTCACAGACAGGCAGTCACGTGACCTACCTGTCTCGCAGGGCCCCGCCCCTTGGGTGTGAAGTTGAGGCCTGGAGAAGGCAGCCTCTCTGAAATGGCACATGTTTGCATACGTCACGCCGTCACTTCCGCACACGGGCTCGCGCTCCTCGCACACGCACACCTGCTCTTCCTCCTCCTCCTCCTCCTCCTCATCTCCTCCTCCCGCTGGACGGGGGTCCACTTGGCACCGCAGTCCGGTTCCGCAGAGCCCAAAGAACACATTGCGGTCTCCAAGGTCGCAGGCCTGACCCTCCAGGTTGCCGCACTCTTCACAGCAGCCACATGGGTCCGGAACCAGTCCGGCTCGGCAGCCGCGGGTCTCCGGGCACAGGTCCGCTTGGCACGGCCCGCAGCCCGCCACCACGTCGGTACCGTTGGTCGCCAGGCCGGGCAGTTGGTTGCTGAGAGGCCGGCACGGGTGCAGGTTCGGATAGAGACCCAAGACCAGGAGAACCAGCTCCGTCAGCAGAGACATTGTCAATGCGAGCTCAAAAAAAAGCAAGGACAAGAGGAAAAAGGGAAGAAAGACAAAAAGTTCTTTTGGGTCGTCCGTTTTCGATCGAAAACGTTAAACTTTCAAACAGCTGAGCCGCTCGCGCTGCAGGGACGACTCGTATCAAGGTACACAACGACACGCCTACTTCCGGTGTAGATCGAACAAGTAAAAGCTCAGGCGGGAGTGAGCTTTGGAGAGTAACTTTATTTTGAAAGAGCCAAACAAACTTTGAGTTTGCTTTCATCTCGATGCAAAGCATCCTAGTTTCTGGAGCTAGCACGTGTCACGTGATGCCCTTCCCCCAAAGGCAGCTGCTCCTCTCATCAAGCTGGAAGAACACCTGGAAAAGTTGTCAACAGGAAGAAGGAATGTTGTTCACTTGCTCCAGTAAAAAGGTTCTGTTGGAAGGACTCACAACCTTCTGCAGGCTGGCTGAAAAAGCTGAGTCCCCAAATAGATCCCAAATGGAAGGTTTGTGGTGTTCTGCTGGGATGGAACCACCAGCCTGCATTTTTGTTTCCACTTTGTTGCCATGGTTGCTTTTTTCCTGAGTGCAACTTTATTTACAAAACTTTGTCTGCAAACGGGTAGAAAATAATAGTTAATGATAATAATAATAGTTTAACATGATTAACATTCATAAAAGAGCAGAAATAATATTAGAATAACGAATGTTTTGATATTCTAATAACAAAACATTATTTGATTGTTTTTTGATTATGACAAAGGTGTCATCCACGTATCTAAACCAGTGCCTTGGTTTTGTCCCTGAGAAGGATGTGAGAGCCTGTTTCTCCATCTCTTCCATGTACAGATTCGCCACTATGGGTGAGACTGGTGAGCCCATAGCTCAACCATGAATTTGTCTGTAAAATTTCCCTCTAAACTGAAAATATGTGGTGTTAAGGCAAATTTCCAATAATTGGCAGATGTGGTCAGCACTAAGTTTTGTTCTCCGATGCAGAGTTGAGTCCTCGAGCAGTCTCTTCCTCACCACCGAGACTGCTGCTGAGGTGGGGACAGATGTGAAAAGTGAAGTCACATCATAAGACACCAAAGTTTCCTCTGGCTCCAATCTGAGGTCTTTGATACTCGCCACAAACCCTTTTGTGTTCTCTATATGATGATCAGTGTTGCCTACCAATGGGGATAAGACTGTTTTTACATATTTAGCTACATTGTATGTGGTCGAGTCAATGCTACAGACAATGGGTCTGAGGGGAAACCCTTCCTTGTGAATTTTTGGAAGGCCATAGATACATGGTGTAGCCTCCCCAGGGTATAACCTATGATACATCTGTCTGTCAATTAGTTCTTCCTTCTCTAACTTTTGGAGACAGTCTATGATTCTTTCTTATACCTACTGGATGGGTCCCTTTTAAGTTGCTCATCTGTGTTGGCATCACTAATTAGACTTGCTATTTTTTCTTCATAGTCCAATGTGTTGAGAACCACTGTGCATCTGCCCTTATCAGCTGGTAAGATGGTGATGCTCTCATCTTTCTGCAGAGCCGCTAATGCTTTCCTCTCACCTACCGTGATATTGGACGGTGGTGGTTTAGCACTACTGAGAAGGGCCGATATTCTCAGACGAAGGTCCCCTGCCTCTGTTCTAGAAAGGTTATTGTTCCTGATGGCCGATTCAGCTGCTGTGATATAGTCTACTGTGGGTATCGTTTTAGGAGTCACTGAGAAGTTGAGACCCTTGGTTAATAAACCCTTGGTGTTCAGCAGGTTACTGAGACCAAAACCCACAGCTCTTAGTCTTGCAAATGAGGTGGAGCCAGGGCCGAGCCAGAACAATAGATGCTAACGAGCCAGTATCAGAGTCGTTAATACCCAACTCAGGGAGCGACACTTCCCTGAGTTAGGTGCTAATAGCAGGAGAGGATTAGACCACCACTCCGCCCAGGCTTAGTGTAAGGAACCAATAGGAGGAGGGTGTTGGCACACCAATTCCGCCCACTCTTACTGTATTTAAGGCCTAGGCTACCAGCACTTGTTAGTTCGCTGACGAAGCTCTTCGGATGAGGAGCGAAACGTCCGACACCTTCTTCACAGAAGTACAGATGACGTCTCAAGAAGCCTTTCCCTCAATATTAGAATAATGAAATATGACATAATACAATTAAACTTTATTGGTAAAGAGTAGAAATAATATTAGAATAATGATTAACATAATAAATAATGAAATGTGTTAAGTGGTGATGCATTCAGGGACACTGTCCACATCTGAAAAATTACACCCTGACAATAATAAAAACCTAATTATTAATAAAAGAGAAATCACTGAGTCCCATTGTGGCGGGGCTGGGCGTTGATTCCTGAGAAGTGATTGGCTGGAGCTCCGGCGCCGTCACGAGGCAACAATCTGGATCCCTGGGTGACACCAACATTTCCACTCAGCCCCACGTGACTTTTGCCGCCTCAAAATGGCCGCCCGTACTCACCACAACTCTCCCACTTCTCTCTCTTTTCATCGTGCTCTTCATGTCTTCCTCTTCATCCTCGTCCTGGCAGGCGGACGGTGTGGCAACAGGTCGCACGGACGCCAGGAGGGCCGGAAGGGTGAAGCAGGACAAGAAGCGGGCCTTCAGCATCTGGTATGCGGGGTTTTCTGCAAAGCGCTCCTTCACCAGGTGACGGACCGCCAACAGAAGCTCCGCCTCCTCAGCATCCACAGAGGCGCCTGACGTGAGACAAAACACATGAGTGTGTGTGTGTGTGTGTGTGTATGCATGAGACGGCACCTGCTTCTTTGGAGGTGGAATCAGGCAGATGTGGGGGCGTGGCCTGCGGCGTGGACGTGGCCTGCGAAGGTCGGCTGTGGTGACTCAGCAGCCGGCTGGTGGTCCTGGTGAGCGAGCCTTTGCTGTGCAGGAGCACACTGAGCGTGCTCAGATTGCTGACAAAGGGCGGGAGGTAGGGCAGAGCCACGCCCAGTTCAGGCACAGCCACACCTCCCCTTCCACTCAGCCAATCGCGCACCTCCACTGACGACTCCAGGAAGATGAGGGAGGGGTCAAAGTTCAGGTCGTCCGTTTGGGTGGGGGGGTTGACACTTTGAGACGGCGGTGGCAGTCGGGGATAATTTGAGGAGGGGGAGCCACAGGCTGGTTGCAGAATTAACTGGGGGGGCAGGGGACTTAAAAGCACACTTGGCCTGATGAAAAGTAGACCTGGAGGCGGAGCTTGCACCATCTGGACAAGCCCACCCGGGACCCATGAAGACACCTTTGGTCTCTGAACCTTTGGAGAGCTGCCCCTCCTCCTCCTCCTCATCTCACTGGCTGAAGTCTGCAAACAACATGTCAATTAAGTGAAACGCGCCAACTGAAGGGGCGGGGCGGATGAAAAAGTTTACCTGTGATTCGATGGCTTTCTGACTTAACTTCCGGACTCGCTTCTCTTCATGAACGACAGCCATGGGAGCCCCGCCCACACACTCCTCCTCCCGTCCTCGCTTCTTACCTGTGGGCACTGCTTTGGGGGCGGGGTGAGGCCCAATGATAGTGTAGGTGTGGTCATTATTAGCATTGGATGCGACAAAGACAGGAGGAAGCAGTGCTAGAGGTGGAGCTGCCAAGGAGGGTGGGACCTGGTGGGAAAAAGCGCGTGGCGGTGGGGAGACGAGCTGAACGGAAAGAGGGACACTTGCAGAAGTGGGTGTGGCCAGGGAGGGGGTGTGTAGGAGGCCGATGGAAGGCTCTCGGGGGTGCGATAAAGGTGACCAGGGAAGCATGCTGGGAAATGGAAGGCGAGTGGGTGGAGCCTGTTGCAGTAGAAGCAGTGGTGGTGGCTTGACATCTGGTTGTGGACGGTTCTTGGCGGCCTGATGCCGCTGAAGCATTCCCGCCACCGTCTTGGGGTCCTTTAGCGGCGCGGGTGGCTGAGGTGGTGGGTCCACCGGCAATAACTTGTCCTTGCGCCGCTCGATGACCTTCTTGCAACCCGTGGTGTCCATGTTCATGGCGCGGAGGAGGAGCAGGAAGAGGGGGGTGGAGCCCACTTTGGTCTTCCCGCCACACTCGCTGAGGGCGTCAGCCAAAGTGGCTTCGGTTGGTCTCGGGATCAGCAGATTCCCGACCCATGGTGAGACCGCTGCCTGCAGCTGATAGTCCAGGGACGTATCCGTCATGCGGCGGGGGTGGTGCTTGTTGCGCTTGTACGCCGCCTGGCGATTCAGCTGCGTGTACAGCTGCTCATGTGACAGCATCATCATCACGCCGCCGCCGTGTCGCTCCTCCCACCGCAGGTCTTGGGGGTGCGGGCCCACCACCACGGAGCGTCCAAACTTTCCCACAATGGTGGAGCGGACGGGCTGCTGGTGGTGGGAGGGGTCTGATGAAGACGGCAGCGTCACTGGACACAAGCTGGACGCTAGATTCCCGACTTGGTTCTTCTCATCAGGGATCCACCTGCTCATGGGAAGCATGCAGTACTCCTCTTCCTCCTCTTCATCACCTTTCCTTGCCACTGGCTCCTCCCTCTCCTCCTCATCCTCATCACTCTCCATGTACTTCACCACCACGTCGTCCTCCTCGCTGCTCTCCTCCTCCTTCTTCACTTTGACCTTCAGAAGATGCGTCCTGATCTTCATCTTCGTCTCCGTCGCTCCTGAACTTCTTTTTCTTCTTCTCTGTTGATGAAGATGAGTCTTAGTTACATTGTTACTTAGTTAGATTCACACGTGCACACACGTAGCAGACTGTATTGCGATTGCTCGTCCATCATAAAAATCAATGGAAAGACTTAAATAATCTCCTCCTGAACTACTAGCTTATCGTGGTGGGGGAGTTTGCGTGTCCCGTTGATCCTAGGAACTAAGATCTCGTGGGCTTTTTATGCCCCCGGTAGGGTCACCAAAAGCCAAAGAGCTCCTAGGTGAGGGGCGAGACAAAAGGTAGCTCAAATAGCCCCCTATGATGAGTAAAAACGTTGGATCAAAGTTTCCCTCGCCCAGACGTGGGTCACCGGGGTCCCCCTCTGGAGCCAGGCCTGTAGGTGGGGCAGGATGACGAGCGTCTGGTGGCCGGGCACAAAAAGGCAACATGGCCCCCCCCCCTCCCATGAACGCTCACGTTGGCAGCAACAGTGAGACCTGGAGAGGCGTGATTGGGTAGAACAACCCCCCTGATCTGTGGTTCTCTAGGAGATGAATAAACTATCTTTTGTGCTTGTCAGATTGTCCATAACGAACACCACGTTTAAGCATAAGGGTGTCCAGATGTGCACCTGGCACCAGGACACCCTGGGCCACAGTTCGATGATAAACTTTGTGGTCGTGTCGTCGGACTTGCGGCCACATGTTTTGGACACTCGGTGAAGAGGGGGTCGTAGCTGTCAACCGATCACCACCAGTCAGACCTGGCAGGTCCAAAGGTATTGTGAGGGTCTGCTGAGAACGTGCGAGTCCCCCATCAGAAGGAGTTTCAATTCCCACCTCCAGGAGAGCTTCGACCACATTCCGAGGGAGGCAGTGGACATTGAGTCCGAGTGGGCCATGTCCCCTGCCTCCATTGTCGAGGCGGCAGATCGGAGCTGTGGTCATAAGGTGGTTGGTGCCTGTCGTGGGGGTAATCACAGAACCCGGTTGGTGGAAATCAACGGTGAAGGATGCCGTCAAATTGAAGAAAGAGTCCGACTGGGCTTTTGTGGCGCATGGACTCCAGAGGAGGTTGACAGGTACTGGCGACCCAAGCAGTCCGCGGCTCTGGCGGTCATCAAGGCAAAAGTTCCAGGAAGCCATGGAGAATGACTTCCAGACAGAGATTCTGGACTACCATCCGGCATCTCGTGAGGTTAAGCAGTGCACAATCAACACCCTGTATGGTGGGAATGGTGTGCTGCTGACCTTGACTGGAGATGTTGTGGACTGGTGGAAGGAATACTGTATGTCGAAGACCTCCTCAATTCCACCAACACATCTTCCAGTGAGGAAGCAGTGCCTGGGGACTCCATGGTGGGCTCTCCAATTTCTGGGGTTGAGATTGCCGAGGTGGTCAAAAACCTCCATGGTTGCAGAGCTCCGAGAGTGGATGAGGTCCGCCCAGAGTTCTTTAAGGCCCTGGATGCTGTGGGCGTGTCTTTGTGACTCTGCAGTATCGCGTGGATATCTGGGGCAGTGCCTCTGGATTGGCAGAGCACAGTGGTGGTCCCCCTTTTTAGGAAGAGAGAACAAATAATGACAGTGTGTTCCAACTATCGTAGGATCACTCCTCAGCCTTCCTGGTTTATTCAGGGGTTCTGTAGAGGAGGATAGTTGAATATCAGATTCAGGACGAGCAGTGAGGTTTTTGTCCTGGTCGTGGTACTGTGAATCAACTCTATGCTCTCGGCATTCGACCATGTACCCATGTGGCCCAAAGGACAAGATGGCCGGTACAAGCGGCCCAAATGAGTTTTCTCCGTAGGTGGCGGGGCTCTCTCTGAGAGGTAAGGTGAGAAGCACTGTCATCCAGGACAAACTCGGAGTAGAAGCGCTGCTCCTTCACATCGGGAGGAGCAAGATGAGGTGGCTCGGGCATCTGGTCGGTATGCCTTCCGAATGCCTCCTTGGGGAGGTGTTCAGGGCACGTCCAACCAGTAGAAGGCCTCGGAGAAGACCCAGGACACGTTGGAGAGACTATGTCTCTCAGCTGGCCTGGGAACGCCTCAGGATCCGCCAGGAGGAGCTGGACGAAGTAGCTGGGTAGAGGGAAGACTGGGCTTCCCTGCTTAGGCTGCTGCCCCCGTGACCCCACCTCAGATAAGCGGTAGACGATGGATGGATGGACAACTTTATAATTGTAATGTAGAATGAAAGTGTATGATAAAATGATGGGTAAAAAGAAGGATTGTGTGTACTTGTGTAGAAGATGCTTCCAGGCGTCTCTTCACGGTCTTCCACGCTCTCAAACACTGAGCGTCGTTCCTGTTTGGAACCTCTGCAGCAATCTTTGCCCAGCGACCTGACAGAAACACACAGGAAGCGTTAGCCACACTGGCTAACATGCTAATAAATGTACAGGTGTAAGATGCTAATGTTTGCTGAGTAAGAAGACTTTGTGTTTTGAAACCGGATGCAGACTCACCAACTCCATGTTTGTCCACCAGCTTCTTCAGGAGCTCCAACTCCTCATCATCAAAAGTACCTTTCTTGGTTCCCTCCTTCAGACAGTCCTTGTACCTGCACAGCACACACGCATGCACGGAGGGTCAGTCCATCATGTCCTGAGGAGACAAGGGAAACATCTTAGTCCTCGTCTTCCCCACCGGTCTCTGCAGGCGCTGTCAGTGCGTCCAGGAACCTCCAATCGGATCTTCCACCAGCTTTTCCCTCCGTGACGCGCGACGGCTCGCAGCAGCATCTGCAATGGAGTTGAGGAGTTTCATGAGAGAACATCAGCACATACTTGGACCTTACAAGAAAGCTGACCTGGTCTTCCTCCTTGGACCACGGTCCTTTCTTCAGACTAGGGTCCAGAACCTGGCACCACCTGTAGATGAGCTGTGGCGTGTCCCTGCCCTCCATGAAGTAACTGACTGAGGAACAGGAAGAGGTGTGTCACGAGCGTGTGTGGGGCGTGTGCAGATGGCTCATCCTTACTCTGCGTGTAAGGGATAAAGTTCCCGATCCTCATCTTGTCCACCAGCTCCCGGAACTTCTTGTCTTCACTCTCGGTCCACGTCCGGCGCTTCAACGAGTCCGATATGAACCTCTGGAAGGTCTGAAGACACATGAAGGCAGTGCGACCTGTCTGGTGGACCCACAAGACACCGTGAGAACACGTGAACTACGACCAGCTCCCCCGTCCCCACCCTTACCCCCAGCTCCGCAGCAATGAGGTCCCAGTTTCTCTCTTTGTGTCTCCTACTGAGCTCCCTCAGCTTCTGCACTTCCTCCGCACTCCAGCGGCTCTTGTTGATGGACGGGTGAAGGAAGTTCTGCCAGAAGAGACGAATGTCCTCCGCCTCCCTCAGTCCTTCAAACTGAGCAGGAGAGAAGCATCTCAACGCTGGTAGACAATCTTCGGTAGCAGCTGTCACTGACACTTACGTCAATGTTGGCGATCTTCTGCCAGTCGTGATCCTCAAACTGATTTCCAATCAGCTCCTCTGCCTTCCTCCCTCTGACCAATCACAGCACACCAGTGAGCCTTCAGTGCTAAGCGACACACGCACGCACGCACATACATACACACATGCACACACACACCTGAGGGATTCAATTTCTTTCTCCAGACTTTCAATGGTCAATCGGAGCTGATGTCCATTGGATTCGTCTGCAGAGGACAACTTCTGACTTAGGTAGTCCACCCTGAGACACACATGAAAACAAAGGTGAACATGTACAGGAGGACTGTGGATGGGGAAGAAGAGAAGAAAAAAAACCTGGACAGTTTAGGCTGGATGAGTCTCCTCAGACTGTCTCTGGACACTGCGTCTATCAACAACGTCTTCTGCCAACTCTCCCCTGTAAACACGCAGAAGACATGGTCAATACATACAGAGGACACGTGGAGGACATAAATATGTCATCAACATCATGGTGGTCCTCACATCGTTTGACTTTAATCTTGTTGTTGTCCAGGCAACCCTTCATCTTCATCATCTTCTCCTGTGTCTCCTGGTTGGCGGGAGGACCCTGAGCAGAGACATACGAGGCGTTTTATTAGTGGACACGACACCTGGCAATGATGGGCACGTGGACCTCACCAGTCCCGTCACTTTGTCCTTGAAGTACGGTTTCAGGAAGTGACCCAGGAACAAGGTTGTGGGCTTGGTGTACGACGAGGAGGCGAGGTCTTCTCTGGAAGCATCTCTCATTGGTCCAGACAACTGAGACAAAACTTCCTTCTACACACACACACACACACCCTGTTGGACTAGTGTTGTGTTATTTGTGTGTTGTGTAAAGACTGGTGTGTGCGTGTGTGTAGTGACCTGTTGTCTCAGGTTGTGAGCCATGAGCATCTCCAGCTGTTGGAGTTTCTCCTGAAGGACCTGCTGGTACACCAAGTTCATCTGAAGACACAAGTCCACTGACACGGGCAGGCCCAGCTGACACACACGCAGGTATGCACACACACACAGGTGTTACTTAGCAGGTTGTAGGACATGTGCAGAGAACACGTTCCTTGGACAACTCACCTCACTGTTGCTGCTGCTGCTCTCATCATCTAAAACAGACACAGACAGACAGAGAGAGACGACATGGTCACATGACAGAAAGAGGGTGTCCACGTGGACAGACAGTAGCTACCTGACACAATGACAGGACTGCGCGTCCCCAGAAAGTTCTCCAGGTTTTGGATCTCACTTTGGATCTTGTCTCTCTGAGCCAGCAGACCTGCAGTCACCTGTGTACACACACACACACACCCAAGTCTTCATGTGGGCGTGTATTGTGTTGTCTCTCCATCCACTTTATGAGGATGTAGATGGAGATGAGCATCTTGGTAACACATCAGAACAACGATAACGTGTGTGTGTTACCTGGCCCACCTCCTCGTCAGTGTCCACATTAGACTCGTCATCTAGCCAAAACACATTGCAGCAGGTCAACGTTGCTACCAGACACCATGACTCATGATTGTCTTACGCGTAGTCTTATTATTCATTCCAATAAACAGCACCTATATGTCATAAATGAATACATAACTAACCCGTGTCGCTGCTGAGAAGATCTAGCTCCGTCTTGGTGGCACACAAACTTCTTTCCAAGTCTTCCACTTGCTGCTGGATCCTGTCTCTCTGCTCACTCAGGTTCATGACTACACACGCGAACACACACACGCAGTCACGCGGATGTTGAATGTTCCAGAAAGCATGAAAACACAATCAACATCTACACGACAAGTGCAGTGATTAGGCGGGAAAATGAGCTAGCTTGAACACCTGATTTGTTGTTTGTTGTTGTGGTCTGAGGCATATTACCCAGCAGGCTGTGCGCTACAACGCGACAACGAACGACGTCCGAGTCTTAGCAGACGAGGTCAGACAGAGTTCGCTCATTTTACAAATTGGACCGTCAACGCGGACCCAAATAGCAAAGAGGAGGTTCGGCTCAAAGACTCAGAAAGACAAAACAAATGCGGCATTCACCATCTCCAGTCCACCTCCCTTTTCCTTCCCCCGTCTTCACTTCCGGTCCGACCGAAACTTACTTGCGGATGTTTTTTTTTTTATTATTATTTTTTAAATAAAATTAAAGTAAAAAAAACGTTACATTGAGGCCATACGACGTCATAAAGAATACATTTTCTCTAAATATGCAACTGTAACTGTTTTTGTTTATCTTTTGCAAAAATGATATACTGTTTAGAGTATCTCTCTTGTTGGGTATCATTCACGTGACATCGAAGCAGTTCCGGGGAGCGCACAGGGGTCGCTGGGTAAGTATAGGCTACAGCCACATACACTGTGATATCTTCATCATATAACTAAAAAAGAGAAACTTATCTCGTGTTTGGTTTCTTTATTTACTTGATTTGTGTCTTTATTTGATATACTCCACAGGCGCCTAACATATTAATGCCATCTAGGGGCATTCAAGTGTAAGAACATGACAATTACACTATATAAACATACTCGGTATATTTGTGCAGTATTTTGGACATTAAAGCGAATAACGGTGCATGTCGTTGAAATGATTTACTCCAATGTGAGTGTACATGGTTTAATGCACGAAAACATGAAATAGTTGAAAACAAGGCGATGGAAAAGCAGTGAAAGTTTATCTCAGCGTCAGACATAATGAAAATAATGCTTGTAACATGTCAGTTTGCGTTCTGACACCCAATCCAGGCGCGGATTTAGAGGGGGTTGTGTCTCAATCGGCGGGAAGTCAAGATAAGCCAGCTGAGGCAAGACTTGAAATCCTTGAGACATCAGTTTAAGGCAGCCACGGAAGAGGAGAGACCTGCTCTGTTGAAACTCACCAGCATCATAAGGAAAAAGCTCATTACGTTGAGGAGGGCTGAATGGCACCGAAGGAAGGGAAAGGAACGGGCTCGGAAGCGGAGTGCCTTTATTGGAAACCCCTTTGCCTTCATGAAGAAGCTACTGGGCCAGAAGCGAAGTGGCCACCTTGCTTGCCCCATAGGAGAGATTGACAACTATCTCAACGGCACCTTCTGTGACGCCACAAGAAACCAAGAGCTTGGCACTTGCAAGGCCCTGGTGACACCTCCAGAACCAGTGTTCCAATTCAACAGTGATGAGCCCACCCTGTCAGAGGTAAGGGAAGCTGTCAGAACTGCAAGATCTTGTTCGGTCCCCGGTCCGAGTGGTGTACCTTACAAGGTCTATAAGCAGTGTCCACGGCTCCTCAAACGTCTCTGGAAGATCTCGAAGGTGATCTGGCAAAGAGGGAAAGTCGCCGCACAGTGGAGACATGCCGAAGGCGTCTGGATCCCAAAGGAAGAGAACTCTAGCAACATCGAGCAGTTTTGTATAATCTCGCTGCTCAGCGTTGAGAACAAGATTTTCTTTAAGATCGTGTCCCAACGACTAACAGAGTTCCTCTTGAAGAATGCCTACATAGACACCTCAGTCCAGAAGGGGGGAGTTCCAGGAGTGCCTGGGGTGCTTGGAGCATACAGGAGTGGTGACGCAGTTGATCCGGGAGGCAAGGGAAGGCAAAGGAGACTTGGCAACTGTCTGGCTTGACCTAACCAACGTCTATGGATCCATCCCGCACAAGCTTGTCGAGACAGCATTGACAAGATACCACGTTCCTGGGAAGATCTGCAACCTCATCATGGACTATTACGACGATTTTAGCGCAAGAGTCTCCTCCAATAAAGTAACATCTGGCTGGCACCGCCTGGAGAAGGGGATAATCACCGGCTGTACAATCTCGGTGTCATTATTCTCCTTGGCCATGAACATGATTGTCAAGTCCGTGGAGGTTGAATGCAGAGGTCCAAAATCAAGATCAGGGACCCGGCAGCCCCCCATAAGGGCCTTTATGGACGACTTGACAGTGATGACTACATCTGTTCCTGGGTGCAGGTGGCTCCTTCAGGGGGCTTGAACGGCTCATCTCCTGGGCAAAGATGAGCTTCAAGGCAGCAAAATCCAGGTTTCTGGTCCTGAGGAAGGGTAAGGTGGCTGGTCATTGCCACTTTGCACTTGGAGGGACCAAGATTCCAATGGTGACCGAAAAACCTGTCAAGAGCCTGGGCAAAATCTTTGACAGCTCCCTGAAGGATGCAGCAGCTGTGCTGCAGACGAAGAGCGACCTGACTTCTTGGCTCACAGCCATAGACAAATCGGGTCTCCCAGGAAAATTTAAGGCCTGGATGTACCAGCACGGTGTCCTGCCCAGGATACTCTGGCCCCTGTTAGTCTATGAGGTACCAATAACAACTGTAGAAGCACTAGAGAGGACCATCAGCCAGTTTCTCAGGAGATGGCTGGGGCTCCCTAGGTCCCTGAGCAGCATCGCCTTATATGGCCATTCCACCAAGCTGCACCTCCCCCTCAGTGGACTTTCAGAGGAGTTCAAGGTCACCCGATCCAGAGAGGTGTTGATGTACAGGGACTCCACAGACATCAAGGTGGCATCGGCAGGGATTGTGGTTAAAACTGGAAGGAAGTGGCAGGCACAAAAAGCTGTGGGCAGGGCAGGGGTGCGGCTGAGACACAAGACCTTGGTGGGAACCGTGGCAATGGGTAGGGCAGGTCTTGGCAGCTTTCCCAGGCCACAGTACGACCAGGCTCGCGGCAATGAGAAGCGCCGACTTGTCCAAAATGAGATCCGGGCAGAGGTGGAGGAACAACGCTGCCGCAGGATGGTTGGCATGTCCAGGCAGGGGGCTTGGACAAGGTGGGAGCATGTGGAACCGCGCAAACTATCCTGGGCAGAGCTCTGGAGAGCGGAACCTCTGCGGACAAAGTTCCTCATACAGTCAGTGTATGACGTCCTTCCAAGTCCAGCTAATCTGCACACCTGGGGCCTGGCACACACCCCAGAGTGCAAGCTTTGCCAGAGGAGGGGAACCTTGCAGCACATCCTGAGCTGTTGCCCAATGGCTCTAGGGGAGGGGCGGTATCGCTGGTGCCACGACCAAGTTTTAAAAGCCTTGGCGGATTCCATCTGCGCTGCAATACAGTACAGCAAGTCCCAGGTCACCCCAAAGCAATCAATCACATTCATCAGAGCAGGGCAGAGGGTAAGCCACCAGCTCAACACCGCAGGGGGGCTTCTCACCACCGCTCGTGACTGGCAGCTCCAAGTGGACTTGGGAAGGCAACTAAAGTTCCCGGCAGACATTGCTACCACCTCGCTCCGGCCAGACATGGTGCTAACATCGGAGTCAACTAAGCAGGTGGTGCTATTGGAGCTGACAGTCCCCTGGGAAGACCGGGTCGACAAAGCCAATGAGCGTAAGAGGGCCAAATATTCAGAGCTCATTACGGAGTGCCGGAGCAAAGGCTGGAAAGCCCGCTGTGAACCAGTCGAAATTGGTTGCAGAGGTTTCGCAGGCCCCTCACTACAGCGAGTGTTCAAACTCCTTGGAGTTAGAGGACTGCAGTCACCTGCAGTCCACCTCCTGGTGGCTGTGGATCACTACGGGGGATCCGTGGAGCGCTACTTGGACACAAGCCGGGGTCTGATCAATCCCGGTTGGGTTGCCCGGGCGAGGGTGTCTGATGATTAAAGACCCGAAACACCCTATGACCCCGGGTTTATCACTGATGACGTGTCCAAGTATCACCGTGAGGTGTATTTAAATCTACATTGGACATTGAACATGTGCTGTACATGGCTATTCAGGTGGAGGTGCAAAATAAAGGTTCTGGCATCATGACTGTAAGGAAAACTGTTGTCTATTCTCAATGAAAATTAACCAGAAAAGCGATCCCCAGTGACATAAAATTATACTCAAATCCTCGGAATTTACAGCTGCTTCAAATTGGAAGATATTTCAGGAAATTGAGCTAAAATGGGTTTCTCCTAGTACCGGTCATTTTATAAATAGAATGTTTTGGCTTAAACGATATATTCCAAGGATAAAAATAACAACAGACTCTTGAAATTAAGGACATAAAATTGTCCTCATATATCACCAGATTGCAGGAAATGAGGTCTAATTTTAACAATTTTTCTGGGGGAGGGTCCTCAGAACCCCCGCTTCATTTCCAGCGCCTTAACCTTCGGCCAAGGCCACACCCCCCCTTTTCAAAAAAGCAAAATCCGCCCCTGCAATCAGTGAGCATGAATGGATTCTTGGATATGTCCTTCATTGTTTTGAGGCACTGTTTGAGCTCCATAACAAAATTTTCAGCCGGATTTTACGCACTATTTCTGCATCACTTCCTCCGTAGAGCATCGCTGGAGCATCGTGTGTTTACTCGGCTCTACAACTGATTAGCAAACGCAGAAAAATCATACATACTGTATTTGAACGATTTCCACATGCGAGAACGGCGCATCTGTGCGTTATTTTTGCTGTGATATTACATGATTTCTAGTTAGAATAGGCTTGTATGCCGCACATCTCTTTGAGGTGGGGCTGACCGCCGGAAGTGACGTCACATGAAACCCAACGCTATATACACATGAATACGTGTGCATCGTAAGAGTTATATTTTAAAAGGTGAAAAGAAAGAACCACGACGTCACTAAAACACAACTTTATTGTTTGCTAAAAGTTTGACAAGATCAGCCACAGGTGGTGATGTAATTGTGGGGGGAGGAGTCTAGCGGCGATGGTAAAGGATGTCCCAGGAGTTTCTCCACTTCAGCGCCTGCAGCTGATTGGCTGACAGCTCTGGGCTCCCAAAGGTCAAAGGGCAGAAGAGGTGATAGGAGAGGAGGACGCACGCCAACACTGCGCACGCACACGCACGCAACACACGGCGGTGTGTGTCCTTGCTGAAAAGGCAATCGTGATCACATGACCACATGAAGCCGACGATCCCGGCAGGACACGAAATGTTAATATTAAACACACCACATCTTAGATGCGTGTTCCCCGCGCACACGTACCTGAGCAGGTGTGTGTGTGCGTGCTCCAGCAGGGCGGCGCTCAGCAGGTGCAGGAAGACGAGTGCAGGCAGGTAATGGTAGAGGAAGAGGCTCTTGTCCATGAACACAAATGGAACAAAGTTGACCAGCCAGCCGCCAACACACACCTGACCTAATGACACAAACTGCTCCCACGCAGCTGCACACACACACACACACAGTTTAGACATCTTGTGTGTTGCAGTGAGGGTGACGTTGGTGTGTATACCGTCAGGTACGTCTTTGATGCCACGCCTCCTCCTCAGCAGGTAGACGGATGCCAGCAGGTGATAGGCCAGCAAGCTGAGGTTGGCCACGCCCCACGATACTGGATTACCAATCAGATGGATCTGAGCCTGGCACATCACACGACACCAATGACTGACCGACATGGGCACGTGTGTGCGTGTGTGTTTGTCTCACATTGGTGGATGGATGCAGCCAGTATGCAATGTTGGTCTCCATGGTGATCCACTCCAAAGGGGTGGAGCTATATTTGTGCTCAGAGTCTTCCTGTTTCACCGTCAGCATCCTCCACTGGAGTGACATCACAGTATGACCTTCAACCACGCCACACTCTGATTGGATGACAACACACCTGCACCTCCAGGAACTTCGCCCAGAAGGAAATCTTCCTGTTGACGTCAATGTGGGTGGGAGAATGAAGCTCCGCCTCCCTGTCCTTCTGCTCCTCACCTGTACGTACCAACAATGAAAGCAGAGAAGGTGGGCGTGTCTCTTGGAGATGAATGAAGTATCTAAGCATCCTACTGGTTCCATATCGATGTTCCTCCACCGTCCAGGTCTGACTGCTGCTGTGACCTCTGAACATCTTCTCTGCTACCACCTCCATTTGACGGAAACCCCAGTCTGGAAGAGACGTGCCACTCAGCTGACACGTGCACACACACACACACACACACACACACAGCTGGTCTCAGGTGCTCACAGGAAGTGCCGTGTTCCATCACTTCACCTTCAGGACGGCAGAGGTGTTGACGTGGACCAATCGAACTTCTGACAGGATGGTTTTCCAAACCTCCGACTCCGCCTCCCTGTTGACGACGTCCTGAAAGAGGGATGGTCATGTGAGTCATGTCCCAGAACCCTGACTCCCTGTTGGGAAGGTCACGTGACTGACCACCCTCCAAAGGTTCTGCGCCGGCATGGAGACGTTGAAGTCGATGTACCCGGACACTTCCTGCGCGTGGGGGCTCATGGGCGCCGCGACGTCGTGGCTGTCTCGCACAGAGAAGGGAAAGTCTCTTTGAAGGCGGCGTCGCACAAAGTGGTCACATGATTACCTGTTGAGGAAGCGTGACGTCATCCCGTGAAACAGCTGGATGATGTCGCCGTGACGGACCGCACGGGGAGGACTGCCCACCGCCAGATCCGCTCTGAGACACGTGGGGGACAGGTGAGAATGAGGACACGCCACCCCCACGTCCACCCCGCCTGACCACGCCCACTACCTGTCCGGGTTCTTCACGATCCACCAGTTGTTGACGTCTTTGAACGGGTAACATGTGACCTGCTGCTGGTGAGAGCTGCCCCGCCCACTCTCATACCTGAAGGCACATACGGTTACTGACATGTCACCTGATTGGCTGCTAGGCCCTGCAAGCTAGCCGGCACCTGATTGGATAGTTGGCTTTGTGAGAATGGAGCCAGCAGGGGATTGGCTGGGAGGCGGAGCTTCTCAAAGTCACCTGACTGCCATAAGCAACCTCCAGAGGTTGACCCAGAGTAATCCTGGAGAGACCGCCCTGCAGACGTTTCAGTCAATCAATCAATCAATCAATCAATCAATCAATCAGCTGTGTGAGGTCAATATTGTGTGTGTGTGTACCTCCAGGCTGGCCTGGAAGGCAGGGCTCATCAACTGGTCATGTGGTCCACTGCGGTGTAGAAGACTCAGGTGGACATAGAACCAGAAAACATAGAGCAGGACAGGGACCACAAACAGGCACACACCGCGACACACACACTGGACAAACACACACAGCTACACACACACACACACACACACACACACACACACACACACACACACACACACACACACACACAAAGCAGGGTGAAAGGTCACATTGGCGTGTGTTTGTGTGTGTGTGTTTATTTCTGAGCGAGGACGTGTGCACTCACACCACTAACGGTCATGTCTCCAATCAACTTCCAGGTGTGCAAAGAGGCCACACCCACAAGCAGCAGGTAGGAGAACACACCCATATACTTCACCCTGAACACACACGCACACACACATAGGTCAGATTGTGACGTGTGTGTGCGCGTGTGTATGCGTGTGTGTTCCTGACCCGATAGCGGCAGAGCAGGAAGTTCCGGAGAGGAGGAGCCAACAGTACCTGACAGGCGAGCTGTGAGTGACAAGCACAGGTCACAACAGGGCTTCCTTGTGGGGTCAGAGGTCACACTCACCTGGTGGGGGCGTTGTGGAAGCGCAGGTAGGTGAACAAGGCCAACATGATGAACAAGATAACCACAGACTCCAGCAACATGAAGCGCGATTGGACGATGAGAGCATTGTCTGCAAACAACAAACGACCTTCAGCGTTGCTTCGTGTGTGTGTGTGTGTGTGTGTGTGTGGCACACGTGTGCATGTTTTTACCAAACAACAGCAGCAGTGACGCTCCCAGCGCCGACACATGAGAGAAACCCAACTCCACAATGACACAATACCCCACAGGAACACACAATGCACCACACACAGCCGGGAACAGGCGCAGACTCCACACACTCACACTGCAGGGATACTCTGTAACACAAAACAAACACACTTACACTGCAGGGATACTCTGTAACACAAAACAAACACACTCACACTGCAGGGATACTCTGTAACACAAAACAAACACACTCACACTGCAGGGATATGTTGTAACGCAAAACACACACACACTGGGATACAATTTAGTGTACAACGTGGAACGGTTATAAAATCTACCTGCTCCAATTCTGTTCCACATGAAGTTTCCATCAAATCCTCCCAAGTAGGCTGCAAGCACACACGTGTGCACACACACAGGATTGATGATTACAAAAAGAGCAGTGTTAAAAACGGAAGCACATATTGCAGGGTTGTCATGGTAACCAACCCCCCAAGGCCAGAATCATGTGACCAAGTGCTGGTCCGCTGTCATCAATGAAGAAGATTCTCTTCATGTAGAGAGACACAAACTGTCCATAGTACACCTCGTCAAACCTACACACACACACGCACACAATCGAGACTTGAGTCAATCCATATGAATATATATTAATAAGCAAGTAATACGCACACCACAGCGTTGGGGTAGCTGAGGCGGGTGAGTCGGGTCCAGAAGGCGAGCAGGGAGAGCAGCAGTAGAACCAGGTCCACTCGAGCAGTCACCACCAGGGGGAGCTGCAGCATCTTGTCCACTATTCTTTCAACAATCGATCTTCTTTAAACTTTCAATATTGTATAACGTAACTTTTGATTTAAAAATAGTTTATATTACAGTCCTTTACATACTGGAGTGCATGTTGAGTGTTTTGTTGGTGAACATATGGAACACGATAGCCGTTAGCATTGGCCACACAGGCTAGCTGGCAACGAACGAGCGCCTCATTGATGCTCGCTCCCCATGCTCACGCTCACCTCGTCACAACGGGTCCGTCAAGTGGGTCAGATGGTTCGGATGGCTCAGTTGGACCATTCTGGCGGCAATATAGTCTTCGACATTGGTCCCAGTCTTCCCCGTTAGCCGTTAGCGTGTGAGCGATGTTTCCGTGACGATTAGTGCTGCCTGTCGTTCGCTGATCATCTAGCCAGCCTGTTGCTGTGGAAACAGCACTTTCTCCACTTAGGTAAGCTCTGGAAATGTCTTCGCTCCCAGTCTTACACAATCATCAATTTATTGCCACATTTAGTAACTTATATTAATTGCTCTACTCTTAACAACCGTTGCCGTTTTTGGATGAAAGTCCACCAAGTTGTTGAGCTTTATTTTACGAAGTCTAATAGAGAAAGAGTCGCCACTCAGAGAGTAAGTTATAAATAGTCAGTGACTCTAACAATGACCGTATAGGCGCTTCTTTCTGAAATAACACGTGACCTGGGCAGGTCCGGTGTTGATAGCAAAAACAACATGAATCATTTGTATTGCTGCTAGCTAGTATATGTATACCACGGACCAAATTTTGATTTCAGAGGTGGGGGAGCCCTAACTGGCTTAAGTTCGGAGAGGGGGCACCAAACGCACATCCACACTCATTCAAATGTTATTGTACAGGAAAGGTATGATATAATAGCACGATAGCATGTGTCTTATTAGCACTCCTGGCCAACTAACCAAACATCCGGGCGTTCATGGAGTGACAGTCAAGACGACCAATCACACGTTGGGAAGATACGGCGAAGCCAATCGATGAGTTTATGGGCGGTCTGAAGGGGAAGTAGCATCAGCTTGAGCGTCCATTTTCGGCTTGGTCCTAGTGCTGGATTCTCTGTAATATATTTAATATATCGTAATTCAATATATCCTAACGTCGTTTTGGGGCGGTAAAAAATGCAGGGACCAAAACTGCCTTTTGATAATGACACCTCCCCCCCGGCCCCCACCACTCATCCAAATTACGTCCGTGCAAACACACGCACACACACACCTCACATGCTAACAATCACGCACGTGACGCCACTCAGTCATGTGACCTTAACGTTGTGTACAAAAATCTTACAAAATGATGAGTATATGATGACACACAGTCATGTGACTTCACAGTGTGTCACTGTATGATGTGGTAGAGCGTGAGGTGATGGCGTGTCACTGTATGATGTGATGACGTGTCACTGTATGATGTGGTAGAGCGTGATGTGATGACGTGTCACTGTATGATGTGGTAGAGCGTGATGTGATGGCGTGTCACTGTATGATGTGGTAGAGCGTGATGTGATGACGTGTCACTGTATGATGTGGTAGAGCGTGATGTGATGGCGTGTCACTGTATGATGTGGTAGAGCGTGACGTTGTAGAGGACCTGGCGGCCATTGTTCCAGGCGTAGAGCGCCCTGTCTCGAGGGTTGTAGTCCAGCATGGACAGATGTCCGTAGGTGTTCCCGAGGGGGACATCGATGTACTCGTAGGTGGACGAGTTGGTGGCGAAGGCATAGTACACTTTGGTGGCGCCCGAGTAGCCGTTGGTGACATACAAAGTTCCGCAGATCATGAAGGCCTCGCCGGCGCTACGTTTGGGATGGTTGGTGGTCCAACTGCGGAGCACCTGAAGACTGCTTGGGTCCAACTGGCTGAGTACGATGTTTCCTGCGTTCTGATTGGTGGCGTAGACGGCCCACAGCCCGCCCTCGTCCACCATGAGGTCGATGTCGGAGTGCCCCCCCCAGGAGTAGTGGTACATATTGTTGTAGCCGGCGAAGTCAAGTTGGCGCGAGCGGCTGATGAGCGATGACTTCAAGTCGAACTTGATGATGGTGTGACTCTGAAACTTGTTGAAGTACAGCGAGCCGTTGTAGACCACCTGACCCGTCCCCGACCACGGGTGAGGCAGGCGGTGGGACGTGAAGTTGTCTGTGGTCATGAAGTCCTGCATGGACTTGTACTCCCGAACAAAGCGGTTGTTATGGTAACCGTCCATGTACCACACCTGTGGGAGAGCAGACGCTGGAGTGCTGCTATGCTAACTTTGCTAACATCATGTGCTAACTTACGCTGTTGTCTCCGGCCGGCGCGAGCGGGTCCGTCATCCACGATCCGAACCTGGATCCGGAGGTCTTTATGGTGACGGGTTCGGCTATTCTCGTTAGCTTCCCACAAGCTGTCAAACAACAGCACAAAGGTCAAGTGCTCATTGAGGTCCCTCAGCGCTACGTTAGCTCACCTAGCCGCTGCATGCAGGCCCGCAGACGCTCCTCCAGGCTCACCACCCGGCCATGCACGTCCTGGTAGTCTAGAACTCCCAGCTGGTCCTGCAGCGAACCCAGCAGCGCCGTCACGTTGGCCGCCTCCTCCTTAAAGCGTCTCACCAGCAGCGCGTCGGCCTTGTAGGCCTCCAGAAGCGGGATGAGAGGACGTAGCTCCTCCATCTTCACCTTGATGGACTAAAAGAGAACAAAACTCTGGTCAACGAAGGAAGTACTGATCCAGAGTTACATTTTGATGACTTTCAGCATCGGCACAAAGTTCACCTGGTACTGCCTGGCCATGTTGCTCTCATGCCCCGCCTCCACCTCTTTGAACTTGTTCTCCAAGCCTTTTAGCTCCGCCTCCATCTTTTCCACCATGTGCAGGTCTCGCCGCGTGCGCTGGTCCAGGACTTCAATGGACTGGCTCATGTTCTGCACCTGCACCCCACCGACGTGTCAATCGCAGGCTAACAGCTAGCATGCGCTGAAATGTTTACACCGTGCTGCAGTTCCTACCTTCTCCAGCAGGTGTCGCACTTGTTTGCTTCGAGTGTCTTTGGAGCACACGCTGTGCTGGGGGGTCACCACCGTGCACATGCACCGGCCTGCAGAGTCCTGAGCAGAACTGAACACGTGCCATTGGTGCTGGTCTCGGTCTGGGTCCCGGGGGGCCGCTGGACCCACCTGTTTGTGTGTGCGTGTAAGCAAAAGATGGTCCACACATGAAACATGTTAGTGGTTAGGGTTAGGGCTGGAGCTCCTCCCCCTCTAGCTCAGAAGGAGGAGGAAAATGCATGGGGTTGGGATTAGGGTTGGGTTTAGGTTTAGGGTTACGGTTGGGGTTTGGGAGGCAGTGGTTAGAGCAGGTCGTCCAGAAATTGTAAGGTTAGCGGTTTGATCCACGCTCCCTATACTTACAGTACATACACCAAACAATACATACTAGAAAAACAATGTAAAAATACTCCTAGTCCCATGTGGTACAAATACAAGTATATCGTGAAGAAATAGCATCATAAACTATGAATAGAAATATATCAAGTAGTAGTTAGCATATGCTTGAAATAGGACCATGTCATAAAGCAGTGCACGTAATGAAGACATCGTACCAGAGTGAAGGAGGTTGCCAGCAGAAGCAGAAGTAGAAACGAATGAAGTAGATTCTCTTCAGACTCCATCCTTGTCGTCTTCGTCTGTGAATTCTCTTCCTCCTCCTCCTCGCTCTTCTCTTATGCGCTGCCACAAGCAGCCGAGTGTGAACGCATCCTCCACACTGTGTGATGATGTCATAGATCTGTGGCATCAGTGGGGTGTGTGCATGTAGCCTGCAGCACTAACATGTTGTCTTCTCATCAAATGAAAGGTTCACACGTGAACACACACACACAGGAAACCTTGGGCTGGTGTGTTTCCATGGCAACTGCTATTTCCAGGAGGATGCACACAATGAAGCAGATGGGCCGTTACCACGGTTACACTCTCCCACGCACACACAGTGTCCAGTCTCAAACAGGAAGTGATGTTCGGTGTGTAATGTAGCTGGGGTTACCATGAAAACAATCCCCACGACCACATCCAATCACATTCTTTGTTATGACAATCAGGGAGGTTAGAGGTCTCTCCCTAAATACATAAAAACATGTAAGCATCACATGAGTTTCAAAATAAAACTTTTTTATAATATCGTTTGCTGCAGCAGGCACACGTTGTCTTCAGTTGATTTATTTTGAAAGACGGAACATACAGGAGGGCCGCACGGTGGTCTAGTGGTTAGCATGTTGGCCACACAGGAACAGTCTGGAGATGGGAAGACCTGGGTTCCATTCTCCCTTGGGCATTTCTGTGTGTGTGGGTTTTCTCCATTTCCTCCCACATTCCAAAAACATGCATGTTAGCTTCATTGGAGACTCTAAATAGTCCATAGGTATGAATGTGAGTGTTTGTCTATATGTGCCCTGCCATTGGCTGGACACCAGTCCAGGGTGTACCCCGCCTCTCGCCCAAAAGTCAGCTGGGATAGGCTCTAGCATACCCCCGCGACCCTAATGAGGAGAAGCGGCATCGAAAAAGGAACATACAGGAAGTTGGCGTGGTCAAAAAGCAACAAGGTAGGACGATATCAGGTGATCAGAAAAAAAACGGGTTAAATATGGAGGACTTTTTACACATCACTGTTCCTAAAGTTTATATCCTACATCTTGTTTTCAAAATAAAACTTCAATGTTTAATTGACACCTCTGTGGTCATGATGGGTCACGTGCACGACAGCGCCCCTCTGGTGCAAATGTGAAACTTTTTTTTTTTTTTTTTTTTACTTGCATGTGTGCGTGGGTGTGTGTGTGTGTGTGTGTGGTCACGGTGGTGACTTGGGGGGGGGGCTGGTGGTCTCATTCAGAAACCTTTAGACAGTTACCATGGCAACGGTTACCATGGTGACCAAACGTGTCAAATGAGTGGGACGTGTCAACACTTCCTGTATCCACGTGTCGTTACACGAGTCGACTAGTCTGCACAAAGCCTGCACACACGCACATGCACACAATGGTTAGTAATACAACAAAGAGGTCATGCAGAGGTCAGGTGAGCTTTGGCACCTTTGGCGTTGGTGTCCAGGAAGACTTTGATGTAGGAGGTGGGAACATATCCTTCCTCTTCCAAGTTCCTGCGAACTCTGGTCCAGCCGTCACCTTTGTCCTCTTCCACCACAGAAAGTAGCTCCCCCTCCAACATGGACAGAGTGCCTTCGTTCTGACCTGCAGCAGCCAACCATTCTTCTTCTTACACTTTCCTGTCAAACGCGGCAGGCGTCTCATCCTGTCCTACCTTGGAACGGGTAGAGCGACTTGCAGGTGCCGATGCTCGCCAACGGTTCTTCATCATCAAAGTCGTCATTAAACTCAGAACTTCGTGACTTGGAGAACTGGACTTCCGCGTTCTGGTCTTCAGTGTAGCTGCCGTCTGGACTGGGACCACAAAGTGAGCCCAGTTAGTCTCGAGCAGAACCGCGGAGTGTCCAACCCACAAGACGTTCTAAGTCATACCTCTCTCTGCTGGCCGGACTCCGACCGTCCAGCTGCTTCAGACTTCGACTTCCTGGTGTGGACACCTCACTGCCAAAACGTGAACTTTGACCCCTGCTGCTGTGCTCTGACATCCTGCGGTCCACCTCGGCCAGCCACGCCTGACACACACACAATCATGAGTGAGTCTCTCACCACAAGTAGCATGGTTGTCTTTGGACGTTACACGTGTCCATGTGTGACCCACCTTCCCGCCCTGGGTCTGAACCAACGTCTGCAGAATGAGAGAGGAGCGCTAGCCATTGAGAAATGTCAGCTCAACGTCCAACACAGGTCTTAAGGTGAGGAGTGGGGTTTGCCAACGTACCATCCTGTCTGTTACCCTCACCTTCACCCTCGCTCTCATCTGGGTCACAGCACCAATGTAACCCACCTGGTTCAGGCAGCCCCGTGGTCCACCCTGGGTCTGAACATCCAGAGCGTTCGACATGGAGCTAAAAGTCCGGGATGTCAACTCCATGTCCAGTGTCACTCCTCAGGTGTCGGGGAGTGAGAAATGCCAACGTACACCCGCACAGCCACACCGGCTAGCATCCATTACACACTAGGACTTGACCTTGGACTAGAAGCGCCACGGTGGCTTAACGTCTCATAGCAACCATATCGAACACAATAAAGTCTTTTCAAATGTTCCAAATCAGCTGTGGAGTGACATCACAGACAGACGAGCTCCTGCACCTCCAGGATACGATGACATCACTGTGACACCAACAACATCATCAAAGATGGCTGCCTTTGTCAGAAGAAAACACCATCATCACCTCCAAGGCTGACGAGGCCAATCTTCACAAACCTTGTTGACTGGCGAGAGCCGACTTGGCGAAGCTTCCCACAGTTATCCAGTGGTGAGCGCCAACTCGGCAGCACAGCGTGACAATGTCGGACTCGAAGAAGGAGTGGAAGATCAGGAGGCTGCTCCAAAAACAGGATGAGTTCAACAAACTGTGGCAGGGGGACATCCTGAGCCACGACGCCAAGGTTCAGTCTCTGGAGTCGCAGAATCGGGCTCTGCAGGAGAAGCTGAATGCCGCTGACAAGGAGAAGGCGGAGTTGCTGACCCAAGTGAAGGTGCACAAAGCCAAGAGCTTCTCACTGGAGCAGAAGAAAAGCTGGTCTGACATGGAAGCCAAAGACCTAAAAGCCGTTCAGGTCCAACTCCACGAGAAGATTGCTGAGCTGGAGGCATCGCTGGTCACCTGGGAGAAGAACCTGGAAGCCCAGTCCCAGCAGCACTGCAATCGCCTGAAGAAGGCAGAAGAAGAGTTTAACGTGAGGATGCGAGAAAAAGACGAGGCCTTCGCCAAGCAGGCCGCCACCCTTCAAGCTCAAATGGACAAGCTGAGCAAGCATGTGGAGGAGCTAACGGAGGACAAGCACAAGCTCCAGATGGCGATGAGCGAGCGCCAGGAAGAACTGGAAGCACAAAAGGGTATCCGAGACAAGCTGAAATATGACCATGAGGTGGAGATGAGGCTGATCCAGATGCAGAAGAATGCGCTGTCCAACAAGGTGACCGCCCTGACCAACACAACTGACGACCTGATGGAGAAGAAGGAAGCTCTGAAGAAGTCTGATGAGCAGAAGAGCAAAGAGCTGAGGGCAAAGAACGCCGACATCAACGAGCTGCAGACCACCAAAGAGATTGTGACCGCACAACTACAACGCGAGGAGCGAAGCACAGCCACCCTGCGTGAACGCCTCAAGCAGATGGAGATGGACATGGAGGCTCTGCGGGGAGAATACACCGGCGAGCAGGCGGCCCACAAAGCCACCAAAAAGGACTTGGCCCTGAACAAAATGCAAGCGGTCGACCTGGCAGAGAAGATTAAGTTCCACGAGGGCCGTGTCAAGGCTTACCAGGCCAGCGTCAAGGGCTTGGAATGTGTGCTCCTGACCAGGGACACCTACATCCGCAGGTTCAAAGAGGACCTGGAAAAGTCCATTTCGCTCATCAATCGGCCCAAGACCTTCATCAAGGCCGTCGTCAGCCTGAAGAGGAAGTACATCACCGGAGACGAGGACGTCAACGTGGACACCATTGAGGAGAAAATCTCCAAGTTCCTGGAGTCCAACAAGCTGCAGTCAGACCACTTTGAAAAAACCATCCAGAGTCTGCGACGGCAACTGGAGCAGAAAGACGAAGAGACCCAAAAACGCATCCAGAAACTGGACAAGTGTCGCGGCGACCTGATCAAGGTCATCAACGAGCAGCGGCAGGAGCTCGGCAAGTGCAAGGCGGAGCTCAATGATGTCATGCACCAGCTGCGACAGGTGGCCCCGCCCGTCGCCAGGTCCAACTGCCCGTGACTTTCGGAGCAACGCGCCAAATACGTCAGACCAACAAGTCTGGCAATGCGTCACGCCGACGCGGTTGGTGCTGCGCATAGACGGCGTGTACTTGTGTCAACCTGGTTGGTCCTGAGCTCCTCCTCCAGTCGCTGAAGGCTCCGCCTCACTTCGTCCAAACGAGGTTCCAGAGCGGCAGCCTCGCCCATCTGAGGGTTTCGTTCATACACCTCCCTCATCTTGATCAGAGCGTCCCTGAAGACCAAACGTGCAGGAACGTCAGCATTTACCTCTCGCTTCACATGGGCGGGGCTAAGTCGTGCACAGAAAGATGACATCACCTCTGCTCGCGCTCTCGTTGGATCTCCTGGCTGATGTCATTGATTCGACTCTGAAGTTTCTTTCGTCGCTGCTCCGCAGGAAGATGGCTGCAGTCGGCAGGGGCGGAGCCCTGAAACCATGGCAACCGCACATTGTGGTGATGACATCACAGTTTGTCACGCATGATTTCCACACACTCACCAGTTTGAGTGACAGCTGTCGGTCAAAGAAGCGCAGCGTGGAAGAAAGAGCGTCATGTGAGCGTTTGAAAGATGATTAAAGGTGTGTTTCTAAAAATGTGTGTGTACCCCTCGCTTCAGGCTGCGCAGGCACTGCTTCCTGGTTCGGGAGCCCGAGGTCATGAGGTCGTTAAGTCGCTGTGCGATGGGCTCTCTGGAAGCTGGGGGTGGCGACTGGGGGCTGTTGGCCACGCCCCCGGGAGAAGGAGAGGTGGGTGGTGGAGGCGGGGGCTGCCGAGGCGACGACAGGAGATTCAGCAGCTGGTGAGATGCAAAGTCAAAGGTCATCAAGAGGCGTTCAAATGGAGTGTGCACGTTTGTGTCTACCTTGTTTTTGCGGAGGAAAGGCCACAACTTCTTGCTTTGTCTCCGCCCCTCAATTTGGTTGTCGAGGTAACTGGATTCTGAGATGCTCCGCCTCATGGTGGCCCTGTAGTCCTCAAAGTCTACGTCGCCTGGAGGCTCAAAGCCCGTTTTATACACCTCCACCACCTGACGCGTGTCCTGCACATCAGCCGTGGTTACCATGGTTACCACAGTGACAACACCCGCTGCATGAGCGCCCTCACCATCCTGGCCTGGATGCTGTCTGCGGCGTCCATCATGGCGTCCAAACAGCGACTCACAAGAGGAAGTGACTTCTTTTCTGCCTCTGCTGACAAACGCATCGCATCGGCGATTCGCTCGATCCGACGCTCCTCCATGTCCTGGATCCGCTGACACCGACCCGACAACACACATCTCATTGGCTGTTGTATGTGTGTTACATGCACACGCACATTCACATGCACCTGCTGTGGGAGTTTACACCTGAACTGGTTTACACAGCCGCCATACTAGTGTAGACCTGGTTTACACCTGAACTGGTTTACATACCCGCCATACTAGTGTAGAACTGGTTTACATACCCGCCATACTAGTATAGACCTGGTTTACACCTGAACTGGTTTACATACCCGCCATACTAGTGTAGAACTGGTTTAAACCTGAACTGGTTTACATACCCGCCATACTAGTGTAGAACTGGTTTACATACCCGCTATACTAGTGTAGACCTGGTTTACACTTGAACTGGTTTACACAGCCGCCATACTAGTGTAGACCTGGTTTACACCTGAACTGGTTTACATACCTGCCATACTAGTGTAGAACTGGTTTACATACCCGCCATACTAGCATAGACCTGGTTTACACCTGAACTGGTTTACATACCCGCCATACTAGTGTAGAACTGGTTTACACCTGAACTGGTTTACATACCCGCCATACTAGTGTAGAACTGGTTTACATACCCGCTATACTAGTGTAGACCTGGTTTACACCTGAACTGGTTTACACAGCAGCCATAATAGTGTAGACTTGGTTTACACCTGAACTGGTTTACATACCCGCCATACTAGTGTAGAACTGGTTTACATATCCGCCATACTAGTGTAGAACTGGTTTACATACCCGCCATACTAGTATAGACCTGGTTTACACCTGAACTGGTTTACATACCCGCCATAATAGTGTAGACCTGGTTTACACCTGAACCTACAGAGCAGGTGAGTAAACAATTGAACTGCTTTACCTGGTATATAACGGGCACCATTGTGTGGTAATGTTGGTGCTGGTCCTGGTTAAACTGGTTTAAACTGGTGACATATTCCTTCTTGGACTCTTCGGCAGTTTGTTGTTTTTGTTGAGCCGTCTGACGAGCCTGAAAGCAAAAGAAGACCTCTGCCAAGGCTCGATGCTAACCAAACCCTTCTAGCGTTAGCTTAGTGGACGTGTCTCAAAGTCCTTCCCTCAGGATGAAGAAAAGAATCTCACCTTAAAGGAGCAGCGCTGACACAAAGACAAAAGAACATAGAACTTCCTTAGAACAGCACTAACGTAGCACCTTAACATAGTTCTCGATGCCCAAATTCTACCTTCTCAGCTTCCATATTGTTGTCCATGTCCATTCTGGTGGACATGTGCTGTGCCCGCTCTGCCTCCTTACTGTCCCGCTCAAAGCGCCGTTTCGTCTGAGTGACAACAGTTACATTAGAAAGCTGATGATGACATCATGACGTGGAGGCAGGGCCACGGACGTGGGCGGAGACACACTCACAGACTCCAGCTGCTTCCAGGAAGTCTCCATGTGCTGCTGCGCACGGCGGCCATCTTGAAAATGCTGGGGGGGAAACATGCCACTGTCAGTTTCCCAAGGGTGTGCACGTGTGTGTGTGCGCATGTGACACACTCACAGACTTCCTCTCGGCCTTCAGCTCCTGAGTGAATCTGCTCAGCTCCGACGCCACCTGACCGCTCAGGTTGTCCGCCACTTCCTCTCGCTGCAACGCCAGCTCATGGAGTTGGCGAAGAGTGGCGGTGAACGCCAGACCCCACGTGTACCTGAATGCAACACAACTTTACTGTCACTGTGCACCTGAACGTAACACAACTATCCTGTCGCTGTGTACCTGAACGCAACATGACTTTACCGTCACTGTGCTCCTGAATGCAACACAACTTTACTGTCTCTGTTCCTGAATGCAACACAACTCTCCTGTGGCTGTGCTGACATCATCATCTTTAAGTCCCGCCTTCTATACTGCCATTGGCTTTCGGTTGTGTGTCTACCCTGACAGGAAAAGCAGTAGAAAGCAGAAGAACGGATGAGTAGAGCGGACTGACCTGCTGTCATCTTCTCTGCTCCTCTTGGGGAGGTACTTCTTGGACAGGCTCCTGCAGGCAATATTTAGAGGTCATGTGGAGGTCAACAGTGATGTCATCATTAGTGAGGGCCACAGAGAGGTCACCTGATCTGCTTGGCGTAGCTCTGCTCGATGTCGGCTCGTTCTTTCACAAATTTGGTGTATCTTTCCAGGAAGTCGATTCCCCAGCTGGTGTGTTTCTCCAAATTTTCAAACTGATCCTGGACCACAAAAACCTTTGATTAACTCATTCATGTGTTCTTGCTCTCTACATGCTTGTGTGAGTTCTTACATGGCACGGTTAGCTGGGCTCAACGCAAGTTTCATCACAAAGGGCGAAAGAAGACTTTCGACAAGACTCTCAGACTAGACCTGGACTAGGTAAGACTAGACCTGGACTGGATAAGACTAGACCTGGACTGGATAAGACTAGACCTGGACTAGGTAAGACTAGACCTGGACTGGATTAGACTAGACCTGGACTGGATAAGACTAGACCTGGACTAGGTAAGACTAGACCTGGACTGGATTAGACTAGACCTGGACTGGATAGGACTAGACCTGCACCATGCATCTAAGACTAGACCTGGTCTAGACAAGAGTAGGGTGAATGAAGGCAGGCTGAGTGAACAACTATTGTACATCACCAGCTACAATGGAATATGAATGCCTGACGTCGTCCGTCACGTGTCTCGTGTTAACGCATTGACATCAGTGATAACTGATCAGCTCGCCTGCGTGAATGTGCTGGCGCGTGTTGGAAGACAGGCAGGTGTCATGCGACCGTGTCGCTAGCTCACAGCGGGCCTCCTCTGGCGCACGCAAGGAGGTGAAACAGGTGTGATGCGGTGTACGTACCCACAGTTCAGCGCCCCAATTGCAGCTCATGGTCCCGCTCTTCTCCTTCGTCTTCAACGGCGGCGAGCTGCAGCGCGCCCTGACAAGCCGTGCGTCCGTGCGCGGACCCTATCGTAAGCGGCAAAGGAGCAGCGGGCGCGGTGACGCGCGAGCCTTTGTTATCAGCCAAGTGATGCTGTGCGTGTGCGCGCCGAGCATGCGCAGTCACCGCTTCATTGTACTGCTCCTCACACGCGCAGTCAGATGTGCGCGTGATCGATCAATCGATCACACGCATCATCGAACTGCTCTGAATTCCAACCACGCAAAACATTACAGGTATAGAAAATGGATGGATGGATGGGAACAATTATTGGTGTTAAATTGATAGTCCTGTACTGCGTACGTCATCCAGCAGGAGGCGCCAAATACCAAATACATTCCATTTCAATGAACACAACGGCCTTCACGAGCCACTCTCTGGTCCTTCTCTAGGTATGGTTTAGGTCCAGTCTGGTCCTTTAGGTCCAGTCTGGTCCTTGTCCAGGTCTGGTTTAGGTCCAGTCTAAATGATGATGATGATGATGATGATGGTCTCTGGAGGTGCTTTGTCTTTGCCACCCGCCGCCATACCTGTTTCTCATTAGCTAAAGGTCTAAAAGCTTGGAGGTGAAGATGATGACGATGAAGCATCGACTCTTCTGCATCATCAGGTCATGTGACTCTTCCTGGTCATGTGACAATGCATGAGCATGATGTCAAAAAGAAGCAACTTTATTTGAATAACAGTGCATCACATGCGGCAGGTGTCATGGAAGGCCTCCAGGGTCCTAAAGTCCCTCCACGTTGGTGGAAGTCCGTCCTGCAGGAAGTGTCCACATCGCTGACAGGAAGACTGGAAGAGTTTGATGTAGCTCCTCAGCCAAGTCTGCACGACACGCAGCAGTCAACAAGTGTCACGGTGACCACACGCCAACAAGGAGTCTCACCATGAAGGAGCGTACCACCACGTCGGGCATCTGAGGCAGCTGGTAGTGCAGCAGCGCGGTGGTGGCGTGGTCCGTTACCTAGCAACCACACAATCAATCACAGCGCCGCACGAGAGCCTCGTCAGAAGCTCTGCGGGCGGGACTCACCTTCTGGAAGACTTGGTGCTGGGACTTGGTCCAGATGTCCAGCTGAGGGGGACAGACAGCGTGGACACCTGTTACCATGGAAACAACCAAGATGGCCTAACCGCCTGTCAGATTTGACCTCTGACCTTTCCGTCATCGTTGTATATGTTCTCGTTGAAACCTCGAACCAAAGTTCTGTCAATGAACAGTGAACGCATCACCACGATCGCCTTCAGCACCTTGCCCAGGGTCACCTGACAGGAAGTGACACGTCAAAACACGCGTTGTGTGTGTGTGTGTGTGTGTGTGTGTGTGTGTGTGTACCAGCAGCACTGCAGATGTTCCATTAGGTCGGAAGAGTTCAATGGTCATGTCAGGAAACATCCTTCCAATCCGAGAGATGACATCATCCACGTACCTCAACACACACACACACACACATTGACATTCTCTCTCTCTATCTAGATCTTCTTCTTCTTCTCCTTTGGGCTTTTCCCTTCAGGGGTCGCCACAGCGAATCAATTGCCTCCATCTAACCCTGTCTTCTGCATCCTCTTCTCTCACACCAACTACCTTCATGCCCTCTTTCACTACATCCATAAACCTCCTCTTTGGTCTTCCTCTAGGCCTCCTGCCTGGCAGTTCCAAACTCAGCATCCATCTACCTATATATTCCCTATCTCTCCTCTGGACATGTCCAAACCATGTCAGTCTGGCCTCTATGACTTTATCTCCAAAACCTCTAACATGTGCTGTCCCTCTGATGTACTCATTCCTGATCCTATCCTTCCTGGTCACTCCCAGAGAGAACCTCAGCATCTTCATCTCTGCTACCTCCAGCTCTGTCTCCTGTCTTTTCCTCATGGACACTGTCTCTAGACCAAACAACACCACAGTTTTGTACACCTTTCCTTTCATTTTAGCTGAAACTCTTCTATCACACATCACACCTGACACTTTTCTCCACCCGTACCATCCTGCCTGTACACGCTTCTTCACCTCTTTTCCACACTCTCCATTGCTCTGGACTGTTGACCCTAAGTACTTCAAATCCTCCACCTTCTTGATCTCTTCTCCCTGTAAGCTCACTCTTCCACTTGGGTCCCGTAATTGGCTACATAATTTGGGCTTCCAGCTCATAAAACCCACGAAAACAGGAATTCAAAAAATTAGAATACTGTGAAGAAATCACCATTTACTTCTCTGTTTTTGCAGGAAAAAAAAGAAAGAAATTAGGATCACATCAAATCAATCAAAATATGGTACTTTCAAAACGATATGTCAATCTTCAATACTTGGTTGGGAATCCCTTTGCCTTAATCACTGCCTCGATGCCACGTGGCATTGAAGCAATCAGCCTGTGGCATTGCCTGGGAGTTATGGAAGCCCAGATTTCCTTGATGCTTGCTGCCAGCTCTTCTTTGTTGTTGGGTCTGGTGCCCCTCATTTTCCTCTTGAGAATACCCCATAGATTCTCAATGGGGTTTAGGTCTGGTGAGTTGGCTGGCCAGTCAAGCACTGTGATGGCATGGGCATCAAACCAGGTTTTGGTGCTTCTGGCGGTATGGGCAGGGGCCAGGTCCTGCTGGAAGATGAAATCTGCATCTCCATACAGATCCTCAGCAGAAGGAATCATGAAGTCCTCTAAAACATTCTGGTAGACTGTTGCGGTGACCTTGGATTTAAGAAAGCAGAGTTTACCAACACCTGCACCGGACATTGCACCCCAAATCATGACGGACTGTGGATATTTCACACTGGACCTCAGGCAGCTTGGGTTCTGTTCCTCACCCGTCTTCCTCCAAACCCTTGGACCTTGATTCCCAAATGAAAGGCACACTTTACTTTCATGGGAAAAGAGGACCTTGGACCACTGGCCAACAGTCCAGTCCTTCTTCTCCTTGGCCCAGTGGAGACGCTTCCTACGTTGGCTCAGGTTCAGAAGTGGCTTGACCCGAGGAACCCCACAGTTGTAGCCCATCTCCCGGATGCGTCTGAATGTGGTGGTTTTTGAAGCTGTGACTCCCGCCTCATTCCACTCTTTCTGGATCTCTGCCAGATTCTTGAATCTTCCCTGTTTGATAATCCGCTGAAGCCCACGGTCATCTCTTTTGCTGGTGCATCTTCTCCTGCCACATTTTGCCCTTCCTCTAGACTTTCCATTGATATGCTTGGACACAGCACTCTGTGAACAACCAGCCTCCTTAGCTAGGAACTTTTGTGGCTTACCCATCCTATGGAGGGTATCAATGATGGTCTTCTGGCCAGTTGTCATGTCTGCAGTCTTCCCCATATTGAACCGAAATGAGACAATTGAACCAAACTGAAGCAATTTAATGACACCTGGGGAAGCCTGTGCAGGTGATTTGACTTTAGTAGATGATTAGTGTGTGACACTCACTTTAAAACATTCATGCCCTGCAAAATTTGGGCTGATTTCTTCACAGTATTCTAATTTTTTGAATTCCTGTTTTCGTGGGTTTAATGAACTGGAAGCCCAAATTATGTAAAAATAAACAAATAAATACAGTCAAACTTGTCTATAGCGGCCACTAGAGGGAGGCTGCAAAAGTGGCCTCTATAGACAGGTTGGCGTCCAGTTTGAATGTTGACCAGTTGAGGGGAAAAAAAAGAAGAAAAAAAAAGGGCGGGGGAAGGAATAATAATGTTGACCAGTAGAGGGCACTGTGGACTGCGGATAAAAGTTGTACAGCACTACTAGGCTTGTTATTATCATGGTTCATGGTTTTAATTCATTCTAAACATGCATGAGTCAAACAGTAGCACATCACATAGTACAATTCACAATTTTGCATGTCCAAAAAGGAGTAGGAAGAAGCAAAGCTTATTTAATCCTACTCCTCATCAGTTTCACATCAGTTGCAATACATTTATTCACCTCTTGTTCTTCCAAGTGTACTTTGTAGGTCTACATGACCATGTAGTGCAATCATAGCCAAGGTTTTTACTTACTAAAAGGAAGCTAGAGGCTTAATAATAACTGATAGAATATATCCACCACCCACAGAACAAAGCTGTGCTAGTAATGTCTTACGCTTGTTTTTAATATTTTACTTTTTATACGGCAGAGTGTCATTACAGCTTTAGTTCATCAGGAAGTGACGGTGGGCGTCCCGAGCAGGAGAGCTAGGCTCAGTGCTAGCTGTGAGTTTGGAGAGAGTTGGGAAGTGTGTTTATGTTGGCGTGGATGTAAAGTCCTGCAGTGTTCTCCGTTGTTAATAAAGCCATTAAAGTGCATCGGCGACGTGAGTCTCTCCTTCCCCACAACAAGCGGCATTACAGTATTGACCAGTGCACACCAGGAAATAAACAGTGTCATTTCTTACAGGCATTGGCTGGACAGCTATGTAGTGGGGCTTGTTTAACCTTTGCCTTGTGGGCAAGCAGGAAGGAGAGACGATGCTGAGAGATGTGTGTGTGTTCTGAGCTGCTGTCTGGTGGCCTCGTTCAAGAAATAACGTTTGCAGAAGCAACAGGAGAAGTTTCCTTCTTAGCTTCGGAGTTGAATAACACTGACAAGTTAACAGACTAGTAGTGAACGGAAAAGAAGACGGCTTTGTTTGTGTCGAATACAGAAGATGAGGACTTTGATGGATTTGTGGATGAGGATTGATGACAAATAACGTGAGTACATTCTAAAATACTTCAATTAAGTACAACCAAACTCAGTTTTGCTCCCGCTGCTTTTTAAAAACATATGCTAGCATGGTTTTAGCCCGCAGGCAGTATTGTATTGTATTGTAGCATCGCTGGGAGCACGTCCTGTTCCCAGCATACTTTGCGGTAATGTTTTGGTGCAAATGCTCTTAAAGTTACATGTTTGACCAGGAAATAGCAAGCTCAAAAGAAGACGGCTTTTTTATGTGGAACAACTGACAGTTTGTGTGGATCATGTGAATGATTGTGACTGAGCTAGGACTCAGTAATTAAAGTCTACACACGACGGCTTCATTGATTGAAAAACAAAACTTTTTCGTGCATGAAGCTTCTACTTGAGTTGGTAATTTGGCCGCTATATGCGGTCAGATATTGACCAAGGGAGACAAAATGGGTGGCCGCTGGCCGCGTTGGACAGGTGACTGCTATACACAGGGTCTATAACATGTACATTTGCTGGGGGGGATTTTTAAATGGCTGCTATAGGCAGGTGGCCGTTCTATAAAGGTGGCCGCTAAGACAGGTTTGACTGTACTTTAAATCGTTTTAAATTGTGGGCCCTGAATCTATAATCTATGAAAGTTTAACTTTTTGAATGGAATTATGGAAATTAAACAACTTTTACATTATATTCAAAATTTTTGGAAAGTGTCTGTATATATATATATATATATATATATATATATATATATATATATATATACAGTATCTCTATATACACAGTATATTAAATAAATAAATAAATAAATTATATATATATACACACACACACATATACACACACACACGCACGCACACACACACACACACACACACACATATACATACATACACAGACACACACACATAAAATCTTAAGAGCAGTTGAAAAATGTCTGGAGTGATCATTTTGCACATTTGGATCTTAATGAGGTTTTAAGTAGAGCTACAATATGCAAAAACAAGAACAGGGGTGGGACAAAAAGTCATTGATTGAAAACAAAAATTCAACTGAAATAGGCTGTTTATCACGTGATCAAACGTTTAAGACCATCGCTCAAAAAAGAACCAAAAATGTTCTCAGTAGGACTCAGTAATGAGGAGCTCCACTGTTCTTGTTCATCACTTCCAAAATGGCTTTGGGCATGCTTGATGCCAGTGTTTCCAGGAGGCTAGTGGGAACATCTCCAAGTGGTGAAGATGGCTTCACCAAGGGCATCAACTGTCTGGAACTGATGGCCATTTTTAGAAACTTCCCTTGCCATCCATCCCAAATGTTCTCTGTGGGATTGAAATCAGGATGGTCCAAAAGAGAGATGTTATTCTCCCTGAAGAAGTCCTTGGTCAAGCCAGCATTGTGAACTGCAGCGTTGTCCTGTTGAAGAACCCAGCTGTTACCACACAGACCAGGGCCCTCGGTCATGAGGGACGCCCGCCCCAACATCTGCATCCGTTTGACGACCCCGCACCACCTGAAGCTCCGGTGTTCCACTGAATGAAAAAGCACCCCAGACCATGATGGACCCCCCTCCGCTGTGCCAGGTAGAAAACATCTCAGGTGGGATCTCCTTGTCATGCCAGTAACGTTGGAAGCCATCTGGACCGTCAAGGTTACATTTGTTCTCATCAGAGAATAAAACTTTGTTCCACCTTTCAATGTCCCATGTTTGATGCTCCCTAGCAAAGTCTAAACGGGCACTTTTGTGGCGTTGAAGGAAACGAGGTCTTTGAATTCCTTTTTGCTTTTGAAGCCTTTTCCAGCAGATGGCGTCTGATGGTTATTGCTGCAGTCGGCACCAGTAAGGCCTTCATGTGGGTGGAAGACCGCCCTGTGTCTTGATGGACAGCCGATCGGATCCTCCGACTCAGCGCAGGTGTGATGTTTTTGGGTCTACCACTTGACTTTTTTCCTCCAAAATGCTCAGGATCTTTCTAAAAACTTAGAATGACTGATTTCCTGCGCCCAACCTCAGCAGCCATGGCACGCTGCGAGAGGCCTTGCTTATGCAGCTCCACAATCCCACCACGTTGAAAAAGAGAAAGCTTCTTAGCTTTAGCATCAGGAGGGCATGACAGTGGGAATGATGACACGACATCAACATTTGGAGCACATTTGGGCTTTTATAGCCTGTGGTCTTAAACTTTTGATCCCCTGATAAACAGCCTATTTCAGTTTAATTGTTGTTTTCAATAAATCACTTTTTCAAAATGCTTTTTGTGTCACCCCCCCTTCTTGTTTTTGCATATTGTAGCTCTACTTAAAACCTCATTAAGATCCAAATGTGCAAAATGATCATTCTAGACATTTTTCAACTGGTCCTAAGATTTCCATCAGTAGTGTGTGTGTGTGTGTGTGTATGTGTGGCAAACAAGCTGGCCGCATCGAGTGATGGGCTGTACGTCAACGTCGCCGCCGTATTGGATGGGTCAAGGCTGCGCTGTAAATTAATACAAGTCAATGTACTTACTTTCATAAAGCACCTTTCTACAAAGAAATCGCAGTTAATTCCTCTCATTTATACATTCACACACGCACTAATATACTTAGGAAACAGTGAGGCACCAAAAGCAATGTGATTGTGAATGGTTTTGGTTAATTTACATTTCTTTGTAGAAAGGTGCTTTATGAAAGTAAGTACAGTGACTTGTATTCATTTATAGAGCAGCCTTGACCCATCCAGTATGGCAGCGACATTGACACATGGCAGTAGTGGACAAACCCACTGGATGCTTCTAGCTTTGTCTATTGAGGGCGGGGCTCAGACTGAGGCAAGGTGTGGAGTCACTCACTGAGGGGGAAGAACCAGAGTGCTGGGCTGGACTTTAGGGCGTCTCTTGGCTGAAGCGCCCATCTGATTGGCCGATCGCTTGAGTGACTGCTGGTTTAACAAACTGGAGGCCAGGCCTGCGTGGTACTGCAACTACACACACGATCACGTTTAGCAAACGTACTTCATATACACAAAAAGTAAAGAGAACCTTAGTGAAGCTAACGTTAGTTGTTACCTTGTTGGACCACTTGTAGGCCTGCAGCAGTTGAGAGTAGAGAGGAGTTTTGTCCTGGACGGGATCCAGGCTGAGAAGTCCGCTGTTGTGGAGAGGATGAGACTCGGACGGCCGACCAACGAGACCACTGAGCCGCTCCAACTCACTGACAAATAAAAACAAAACATATAACACCGTAGCATCAAGTCACATGTCAAATAAGTTCCTACCTCCGTTGTCAAAGGACCAAACCTATTAAAGTGGCGTTTGAGGTTATTCCTTTCTTTGACTCACTTGAGGTCTCGGTTGACAGCCTGAAGATTATCCTGGAATTCGGCTATAAATTGTTTCTCTCGTCCTTCCAAGGTGTCCCGGTTCTTCATGCCATCCTTCAGGGACTCGAACACTCGGCTCACGCTGGAGCGGAGCGCCTGAATGCCGCTGATAGCGTGAGAGAAAGCGTCCAGGTTGACTCCAACACTGACCACATCCGCCATCTTGGCTACTTCCTCAGCCTCTGTCGCATCCCAGTGACGTCATCAACTGGCTAATTGGCACTGCGGTCAAGTTTTCATACTAGTGAAGACTAGTTAATAGTTTATTTTTATTACTACTAATAAGTACTACTGTGTCAATATAATATGATGTTATTATTACTACTGTGGACTTTATGGTTGTCATAGACATTTGCTGATGTTGCTGTTCAGATGTTACGTCTAGAAGCACGCTAGACCATCTTATTATTTGCCATTTATGTTAGCCTCGCTACTACCTAACATTTGGTTATGGTTTGCTAGCAACAGGAGGGGGCGTGGTCTGTCACTTTAAGAAGTGACTTGTTACTCCAGTCCAAAAGAGTGCGAAGAAGGAAGATTAAGATAAAGAGCTTTAACTGGTGTGTGTGTGAGAGAGAGAGAGAGACGTTGTCTTTCAGTTAAACCTGAAGGTGTTCCGAATAAACTGGCAGGTGATGACTTCCAATCAGAGCAGCTCTCATGCGCTAATTGGCTTGTTGTGAGGCGGGTGCTTGGGGGCGGGGTTGGGGTGTAAGGCGGTGGAGGACTGAAGCATCAGAACTTGAAGAAGGCAGCGAGTTAAGACGAAGAGGAGGAGCGCTAAAGAGGATGAGACAGAAGGAGATTAGGAGGAAGAAAAGGTGCAGAAGAAGAAAAGGAGCATCAGTGTAGAAAATAAAAGAGTTGGGAAGAAGAAGAAGGAAGAAAAAGTGATCAGCTGGAAAAAGAAAGGTGAGTTTAGTGGATCAGTGCAGGTCCAGTGTTGGTGTTCTTTGTCGCCATCTAGTGGTGTAGCATGGGATTACATTTTGGTGTGTTGGTATGATGGACTTATTAGGAAGTAAAACTGATAGATATTTCTTTTTGGTTGCTAAGATGGCTTATGAATGATCAATCACTCTGATTGGACCGTTCCAGAAATTTCTTCATCAAGGGACCAGTCTCTATTAACCAGATGACTGATGTGTGTGTTGATTGACAGAAGTTACAGCGAGAGAGGCTCCATGGTAGCCATAGCAACCGTTCAACGACCACGGGAAGCTTGGTAACCCCCCCGCCCCCGTAGACCTGATGGACTGATGTGCGTGTCAACCTGACCCGCCCATGCAGCGCCTCAAGCCCCTCACTCTCCTCCTCCTGCTGGTGGTGACAGGTCAGTGTCAGTTCGACACGTGTCATACTGTTGGCGACTTGGAGGCGGGGCCGAGATGGGAGTTCTCTGCCTGTCAACCGCCGCCCACCAACATGAAGGAGGCGATGCAGATCAGAGTGGATCCGCCAGGGGTTACCTGTGGAAACCCCCCCGAGCGTTTCTGCACTCTGGTGAGTGCACGTGAGCGCACACGCTGGCCTGCTGTGGTGTTCGTGGGCTGACATCTTCCTGTTGACGCAGGACAACCCGTACCTCTGTAGTGATGAGTGCGACGCGTCCAGCCCGGACCTGTCTCACCCCCCTCAGCTGATGGGAGACCGGGAAAGGGGGGGGCTCATCACCTACTGGCAGACGGTCACATGGTCCAAGTATCCTGAGCCGCTATTGGCCAACATCACGCTGTCGTGGAACAAAACTCTGGAGGTGGTTGATGACCTCGTGGTGACCTTTGAATATGGCCGCCCCACCAGCATGGTCCTGGAGAAGTCCCTGGACAAAGGTGAGGTCATGTGGCGCGGTAGGGGGCGCAGGCATATGTTCCTTGTGCTTCCTGTTTCAGGCGTCACATGGCAGCCGTACCAGTTCTACGCTGACGACTGCATGGACACGTTTGGCATGCCGCCAAAACGGGTGTCTGATTTGGCGCCCAGCAATGTGACTCGTGTTATCTGCACTGAGCAGTACTCCCGCTGGGTGGGGGCCAAGGTGACAAGTCAGCGTTGTACAGTCACGTGCTTGCTAGCTAGAGCGGACACGCTAATGTCTGTGTGACCCGCAGGAGGAGAAGACGGTTGTGTTCGAGGTGCGAGCTCGCTTCCAAGTGTTTGCAGGTCCAAAGCTGATCAGCATGGACGCCTTGTACACCCGCATGGAAAGTACCAAAGGTCTGCGAGACTTCTTCACCTTCACCAACATCCGCCTGAGACTTCTCCGGCCGGCGCTGGGCGGGACCTACGTCCAACGAGACAACCTGCTCAAGTACTTCTACGCCATCTCCAACATAGACGTACCTGCCAGGTACGCTCGTCAAGTCCACCGTATATTTGAAAATATCTGTGGGTTCATCTCCAGAAAAGTCAAGCATCTGTTTGTTTGTTTCCATGGAAATGTGTGTGCGTGTTGCAGGTGTAAGTGTAACCTACATGCATCTAGTTGCACGCTGCGTGATGCCACACTCACGTGCGACTGTCAACACAACACAAGCGGACAGGACTGTGAGCGCTGCAGTGACGAGTTTGATTCCAGTAGCTGGAGGCCTGGAACCTTCCTGCCCCTGCCCAGAGGCACGGCCAACGCTTGTACGTGGCTCTTTCACACACACACACACACACACACACACACACACACACACACACACACACACACACACACAGAGTATAATTCTATCAATATAATATTGAATTATTCACATTTTAAAATCTGCATTGATGTTTGTTTTTAGGTGAAGCAGCAGAAACAACAGCCAGTAAGTGTGTACGTGTGTGTGTGTGTGTGTGTGTGTGTGTGTGTGTGTGTGTGTGTGTGTCTGTCCATTCTATCTCCACACAGCCAGAAAGGTGGGTGGAGCTTCTTGTATTGGTGGAAGTGGGTGTGGTCAGGTGCATTATGGGAGAAAAGTTCATCTTCCTAAATTAGCAACAGGTGGTGCGTGTTTAATCTGTGTTAGTCTGCATTAAGATGTCTCACACACACACAGAGCTCGTTACCAGAAGTGTGTGTTGCTGTCACATTCTTAAGTCATTTGTCTTGAATCATTGTCATCTACCTAATGACAATAACTAATGAATGTGGTGTACTTGAGATGAGAAAGAACAGGTTTCAGGTCATGTCTGAGCTTCTAAAGGATGTTCCAAGTTGTTTATGGCATTCTAAAGAATGTTCAATGTTGTGTATGAGGTTCTAAAGGATGACCCAGGTCATGTATAACATTCTAAAAGATGTTCCAGGTGGTGTATAGGGTTCTAAAGGATTACCCAGGTCATGTATGACATTCTATAAGATGTTCCAGGTGGTGTATGGGGTTCTAAAGGATGATGCAGGTTATGTATGAGGTTCCAAAGGATGATCCAGGTCATGTATGAGGTTCTAAAGGATGTTCCAGGTCATGTATGAGGTTCTAAAGGATGATGCAGGTCATGTATGAGGTTCCAAAGGATGATCCAGGTCATGTATGAGGTTCTAAAGGATGTTCCAGGTCATGTATGAGGTTGTAAAGGATGTTCCAGGTCATGTATGAGGTTCTAAAGGATGATCCAGGTCATGTATGAGGTTCTAAAGGATGTTTCAGGTCATGTATGAGGTTCCAAAGGATGATCCAGGTCATGTATGAGGTTGTAAAGGATGTTCCAGGTCATGTATGAGGTTCTAAAGGATGTCCAGGTGGTGTATGAGGTTGTGAAGGAGCTTTGGTCAGGAGTTAAGTTGAGTGACAGACCGGATTGAATGTGAGGTTGTAGCGTTAGAAGTTCTCCATAGAGGGTTAGTTTTTGGTTGGAAACCTAACAAGGACTCTCTGCATTTATCACCCGGAAACAACATTCACATTTTTATTTGACTGTTGTTGATTGTGTGTATTTTATTGTGTTTTCTGTGTTTTATTTTGGACAAAAGATAAGTTGACTAAAAAGACATAAATGTTCTTCTCTGACAGCGGCTGATGACTCAAACACTGATAGAACTTCTGCTTCATCACGTGGAATCACTGACATTTCTACTATTACTCTTGTCACTACTGATACTTCGGCTCCTTCTACAACTGACACCTCCTCTACTTCTACTAGTACTTCTATGGACACTACTGATACTTTGATGACTTCTACTTCTACTAGTACTTCCATGGACACTACTGATACTTTGATGACTTCTTCTATTTCTACTATTGACATGTTTTCTAATGGCGATTCTCCCATTGATATGTCTGATGCTTACAGTTCTATGACTGACAGTTCTATTGTCGATTGTTCTACAACTGATGGTAGCGCTATGGCAACAAAGGACAGTAGTACTACGACAAAGTCTCATGGTCCCAGCTTGCAGGCTACCACTGTAGTGGACTCTGATAGTCCAAAGTCAGGGACTAGTTTCGAGGCTTCTTGGACAACAGGGGGCATTAGTGTGCCTTCTGCCATTAGCTTTGTCAGCAGCACCGCTAGCAACCCAGGACTAGATAGGTTTTTAGACTTTGGCAGTGCCGCAGGACCGAGGACAAGTGATCCACTTTCTAATATAGCAGAAACCCCTTCTCCCAGGACCACGACCGGTACCTCCAGTGCCACAAACAGCGATGAAAGCCCAAAGAGCATGACTGACTCTCAGGTCTTTTCTGACCAAGTGACTCCGTTCCCTACCTCCAGCTTGTCACCAGACAACACAGACTTTGTCCCTTCTGAGACTAGTACCTCCAGCATTCTACCGAGTACAGTTCTACGCTCAAGTGAAGCACCACTCGTCACAACATTGGGATGGGCAGTATCTCAGTCTGACAATATGGTTCTCTCTGGAGATATCACACCTACTGAACCATCTTTTCCTGCTGGGGATGCTCAACCTACTTTTGATGTTCCAACTTTTAACGGACCTCATCTTAAAGGATCCCTTCCTGATGACCTGCTCCCCTTTGAGGCTGATGGTTCTTCTGCTAATGTACCTCCCACTGTTGCACCTTCCTTTGATGGACTCCTTCCTGATGGACCCTCTGATATCCCGTCCACCCAAGAAACCATTCTTGAGATGCCAACTCCTGATTTAGCCTCTCTTGATGTCCCACCAGACAGTCAGTCCATCAAGAAAAATGGTCCACCTGAAAGACCTATCCCTGAGCAACCTCCTAGTGAAGATGAAACTCCCCCTGAAGATCCTCTTGATGAAATTGCACCTGACAGATTTCCTGAAGAAAATCCTAGTAAGGACACGCCCCCTAATGCACTTCCTGATGTTTCTCGTTTGGAAGAATCTTATTCTGGTGGACTCCCATCTGAAGGGCCTCCTCCCAAGGTGCTCTCCCGAGCTCCTGATGCACCTGTGAAGATAACTCCTTCTGAAGTTGCGCAGGACACAAACTTCATTCGTCCAGACTGGTCTGAGCCTGCTAGTGATGTGGCCCCAGTAGACTTCACCTTCCCTTTTCCAGAGGATCAGGATTCAACTGGACCTGATACACCCTCTGGAAGAGAGGAGTCCAATCCAGATCCTGCTTCTGATGCAATGGACCGTAGTTTGGATTCTGACTCAGCTGAAGAAGAACCAAGTCAAACAGGAGAGAGAAGACCTGGGTTGCCCGCACCAGAGTCTTTGGAACCCAATTCTAAAACTCCTGAGCTGGAGTCGAAGCCTGATTCTACACCAACAGTTGATGAACCAAGAGTAGACACCTCATTGGGTCAGAAGAAAGAAGAGGAGTCTGACAAATGGAGGGCAGGGGAGCAAAGAGAAGAAAAAGGTGACAAATGATGTACATCCATTTGTTTGCATTCGGCAGAGACAAAATGATAACTGCAACACGATGAGAAGACAGATTTGATTCTTTCTTTTAACAGCTGTGGGGTCCAAAGACAAAGAAGCTTTGCAGGAAGGACAGGAGAAAGATGAAAAAGACTATGAGAAAAAAGGTAACACAGGAGCACAGCATTAGCATGAGCATTAGCCATAGAATTAGCAAGCTGACCCGTCGCCATGGTTACCCATCTTGCTTTGCATCTTAAGCCACACAGAAAATTCTGATTCCTGGAGGACCAAAGACCAGTCAACTGTCCAAAATTGCCTATGTCACCTTCCAGGGTAAGACTGTCTTTACTTGAATGATGCCTGTACACCCCCCACCACGACTCCTCCTCTAACAATTAGGCTCCTCCCCAGTGGCTTTGACATCAGTAGGATGTCATTACAAAGTCAATGGTAGTGTAGTGGTTTGACAACAAGCAGGTTAGCATGTGATTGTTGTGTGTACATGTTAGTACATGTTTATTAACGTGTTATTACTCATTCCTGTATGTTAGCATGTACATTGTCATACAGGTATGGTTAGCATGTTAGGACACTTTCATACTAGCTTTATTAAGGTGTTACCATTCATACATGTATGGTTAGCATGTTAGAACACATTCACACTAGGTGTATTCATGTGCGATTGTACATTCCTGTATGTTAGCATGTTAGTATACATTCTCATATGTGTATGGTTAGCATGTTATTACACACTTACACCATGTTCACTAACGTATTATTACACATTCCTGTGTTTTAGCATAATTGTCATACATGTATGCTTAGCATGTTATTACACATTCACACCAGGTTTATTAACATGTGATTACATTTATACATATTAGCATGGAATTACACATCCATTACCAGCTTTATTATGTGCTTTTACACATTCACGCATGTATGTTAGTGTGTTATTTTCCATTCACACCAGGTGTTAGTATACTATTATTGCTAATGGGTTTTTAGCGGGTGTGATAGCAACGTTGCTGAGGTCTGTGTGTGTGTGTGTCAGACTGCGAGTGTAACGCACACTCCAACCGCTGCAGCTTCATCGACTTCCTCAACGTGGTGACGTGTGTGAGCTGCAAGCACAACACGCGAGGACACAGATGCCAGTACTGTCGACTGGGTTACTACAGAAACGCATCGCTGGCCCTGGAAGACCAGAACGTGTGTGTGGGTCAGTACCAAACACTGCAGCATCCAGAGGTGGTGGCCTCACTCACAGGTCAACGTTTGCATCATCTTCATCATCAGAGTGCGAGTGCGACTCCGCCAGCAGCTTGTCTCCACACTGCTCCGACTCGGGATTCTGTCAGTGCAAAGAGGGCGCCACCGGGAGGCGCTGTGACTCGTGTCTGCCCGGGTACACGTGGAGAGGGGGCGGAGCTGGCTGCACAGGTATGCGCAGAAGGGGGAGGGGCCTCCTTAACATTCCAGGTTAATTAATTTGCATCATCATCAATCAACCAGTCAATGTCTGTGATGAGACTCGGACTTGCCAGAACGGCGGGACGTGTGTGGACTTTGTGCGCTGTGAGTGCACGGAGAACTTCAAAGGTAAGCACATGCATGATGATGTCACAGGCCAGGTGATTGGACATGGCGATGACGTGCGTGCACGTGCAGGTGTGTCCTGTGAGCAGCGCGTGTGTTTGAAGAAGAACGCTTGCCTTGATGACGACACAAGCTCCACCTTGCCAGTCACCTCACACCTCAACGTGCTGACCTTGGGCCTGCTCGTTCCCGCCTTCTTATGACCTGACTCCGCCCACCCAGGTGGTTTGTAATGTCATCGCATGCTGCGTAACCACGTGAAAAGAAAAATAATAAAATATTAAACATGTAATAACTTAAACTAAGTTGTGTCTCTGCGTGACTGTGCACACTAATTACATATTAACACCTTTTCACATACATAAACCCCCTCTTTAAAATGTATTGCGTCATGACTCGTGGACGCCATTCGTGACGTCATCTGTACGCGACTCACGAGCACCATGAGCCGCTGGTGGCGGACCGCCGCGACCTTGTCGTTAGGAGCGGGACTCGGCGTCTCAGCAAGCCGCCTGTGGACGCCCGCGACCAGCGCGGAGGACCAAGAAGATGGTCTTCTGGGCAGAGTCCCGGCGGTACCGGTACCGCGCATTCACGCCTCCCAAGTCACGGTGCGTGCGTGTGATGTCATCTCGTGTAGCGCATTTAAGCCCTTTATTTCATTGATTACCATAACAAATGGATACTAATAAGTAGTGATGGGTAGATGAGGCATCACGTATCGTTTCGACGCAGTGACACACTGTATTGACACTGTGTTGCTGAATACTGACACCTGGTGGACTTAAAAAAATCCCTGCAGGAAACATAGTTGACAGACTCAACTGACACTGATTTGATGACCTATTGTATCCAATACCGTCATTTACGTATTTGCATTCACATTTTCTTGTTCCATATATGTCATTTTATTACAAATCCTCTTTGATGTTTGAGACACAGTGGATAAATTAAGTGAACATCTGTCATAATGTCAAAACCTCAGTGAAAGTGCTGTGAATGACGATGACAATGGACTCATTGTTTAAAGATTTTTATTTAAAAAAAAAAAAGAGTTTCTCCAGTGTTTTGTAATTCAGTTTATTTCGTTTCTTCGATACAACTTCTCCTGCTTTGGAGAATATGCGTTGGCAAGGTACAGAAGATGCTGGTGTGCATAGAAACTGGTTCGCTAATAAAAACAGATGAGGGAAAGTGGACTGCATACTCTTCCAATAATGAAGTAGGTCCTCGGTACGTTGAATGTTACCAGATGTTAAGTAACGTTCCACTTCTGAGTTGCATCTGTGTCACTGGACCCATCAATAGTGTAAGACAATTCTGTCGCACAAATGCGACATTTTACCTGCAAAAAAATAATATGAATAATAAACTAAGAGTTATTTTGAAAATAATTTCACTAGAACAGAATATTTGGAAAATATGACAAGAAGTGGGTAAAATGAGGAGATTAATATAAATACGTTATTTTCCAGCAGAAGGTCAAAATGATCCCACACGGCAGAAAATGTACCTTTTCCATGGAGGTCCTCCATCTTTGACCGCAATATTCGCCAAGCAATGAACGCGTCAATAACTCGATGCTCGTTTTGCTCTTCCATCCTATTAACAGATGCGCTTCCTTATCAACACAGTTTGGCGCGCGACTGCCGTGTCGGCACAGTTCCGGCATTGGTCACGTGACTATCTTAAAGCGGTACGCGCACCGACACGGGGTTTGCCCCGGGAGCTCGGTCCACGCATCGGCGCATCTGTGTCGCTGGACCCATCACTACTAATAAGAATAACGCATGGATGAAAGTATCTTTATTGTTTAGGTAGAAACATCAAATGTTAGTGTCTGGTGCCGTCCAGGTCAGTCCGGGTTCTTCTGGCGCCCTGATGAAGTACGGTTTCCCGTCACTGAGCAACGTGAGGACCAGAGAGTCCTACGTCAGCTCGTACGACCCGCGCACCAGGACGCCGTCGTGGGTGATCGAGCGGCTCAGCGGCGCCTCTCTGAGCGGGACTGCGGACCGGAAGTTGTGCGACTTCAAAGAGGACGACAGGTGAGCCCCGACCGCGCACGCGCGCACAAGGTTGACTGTGAGCGCGCAGTGTCTCTCACTGATCTGTATAATACTGTATATCTGGATAGCCCATACGTCGCACGCGGCCGTGCAAGCCGCTGAAGCCACAGAGAGGCCATCTTAGCACTCACATGTCGTACGTAGCAGACTACATTGGCACAGCGTACATAGTGTACAAAGCAGATGAAGAGGCTAACAGAACATCTATATTTGACATTAAAAAGCGGGGAGATTCTCCCATTCCTTCAAGTAACGCAACCTTCGTCCCTTAAAAACCATTTGATACGTTATTCTCTATCTTTTGGCTATATTAAATGTACTTTTTCCCTTCCAATTCTCATTGCCTTTGGGACAAAATTCTACTGTGCACCCTGGCTCAGCACTCCCCTATAGCAATGATAGTTTTACTCCTCTAGAAAGAGATTTTCATTTGAACTGCATATCCCATCCCTTTTTTCCACTAAAATCCATGGTCATGATCCTTTACTTTTTATTCTTACTTTCATACAATTCACTATGCTCTCGTCTGTACAAAATATGAATCATCAAAGAGACGAGTTTTAAAATCATTTTACATTTTGATGATTTTTTTTGTTAGTGTTATGAAATAGAAATAAGATCTTTTCTGATATAGAAATATATTTGAACAAAAACCACAGGAATAATATGAAATATAATATGTAATAATATATAAACATTGTCTCCTTATGGGGGTTCATTTGAAATTCGGGTAAACAAAAAAAACAAACGTATTTTTTTATATTTGCAAGCAACCGCAAATGATTTAGTAGTCTAGTGGTGGTTGTTGGTTTACATAGCCCCCACGGCCCCCCATGTAAAGCCCTTATGACTCAGGTATGGTATGATATCCACAGAATGTTTAAAAATGATCATACCCGAGTCCTTATGATGAAGCTCAAGCACACCTGTTATGTGAGGTTAGTGTGAAGACTAACCTTGCATTTAGTGTGAGTGGCTAACAAACTAACAACACACTTAACAACTCACAAGTTCTCACATAAGTCCGACAAGTGTTTCTTGCGAGTGGTAATATGGCGGCCGTGTGGCTTCACAAGTCATTGACCAATGGTCTATCCAGATATATAATACAGATCAGTGGTGTGTCCCTGCAGCGTGCACGTTTTCCACCGTGCTACCAACACAGACTACAGGGGGAGTGGCTTAGACAGAGGTCACATGGCCGCAGCAGCCAATCACAAGTGGAGCCAGAAAGCCATGGACGACACCTTCTACCTCAGCAACGTAGTTCCTCAGGTGCGCGCGCACACACACACACTTCAACAGGATATCCGCAGGGTCTTCAAATCCAATGATTTGAGTTGAAGGCCTTAACATGTCTAAAATTCAATTAGAAATTGAGACAATGTCTTCAATAGGATTTTGAAAGGTCTTAAAAATGTTACTTTTGCATCAGCTTGAGTGTTTATTGAGTGTAAGACTACAAAATAAAAGTCAAGTTCCTGTGAGTACTGTGTTGCAGAACCCTCACCTGAACCAGAATGCTTGGAACAACCTGGAGAAGTTGTGTCGCTCTCTGACCAAGTCTTACACAAACGTGTACGTGTGCACGGGTCCGCTCTACCTGCCCAGGTGAGGCTGCTGCTGCTGCTACTTGGGTGGGCGGAGCTAAATGTGACAAACTGACTTTCAGGCAGGAAGCCAACGGCAAGCTTTACGTGCGCTATCAAGTCGTGGGTCGCAATCACGTCGCCGTGCCGACGCACTTCTTCAA